>NC_064815.1:8048013-8081642 GCF_023721935.1 Panthera uncia
CTCTCCTCCTCTCCCCTCCCCTCCTCTCCCCTCCTCTCCCTTCCCCTCCTCTCCCCTCCCCTCCCCACCTCTCCCTTCCCCTCCTTTCCCTTCCCCTCCCCTCCCCACCTCTCCCTTCCCCTCCCCTCCCCACCTCTCCCTTCCCCTCCCCTCCCACCTCTTCCTTCCCCTCCTTTCCCTTCCCCTCCCCTCCCCACCTCTCCCTTCCCCTCCTCCTCCCCCTCCCTTCCCCTCCCCACCTCTCCCCTCCCTCCCCTCTGTCCTTTCCCTTCTTTCTCTTCCCTTCACTTCTCTTGGATTGATGTAGGTTAGCTTCACTGGGAAACAAAGTCATGATGAGTATTATAGGAACAAGCTTTTCTTACAGGAATTGGACCGCACACAGCTGTGTGAGGAGCTGGGGAAAGGAAGTCCTGGAAAGGGGAGCTAGGGCATCAGGAGAAGCCACTGACCAGCTTGTCTGAAGCACTGGCCTGGGTGGCGAATGCGAGACTCTTGGCACATACAGCTGAAGAAGCAGGACCAGAAAGGGGTGCTCGCCGGGAGCTGTGTGGGGACAGTTGATCGTGTATGGCTGTACCTCTGGGAGTCAGCAGCCAGGCACCTGCCATTGGTTGCCAGGGTCACTGGTCAGGAAGGCAAACTGGCTGTGGCACAGAGGCGAGGGAGGGCAACATCTGTGTCCCTCACCATATTGGACACAGGGACTTTCTGAGTGTAACTGCAGTTCAATCTCTGCCTTCAAAAACCCCCACAAGTTCTTTTCTTGGGTAGTTTAAACCAGAACCCTACAGGGAAGGTGATTCAGGGAGACGTAGTTGTCAGCTTAAATAAGGTGACAGTGGCACAAACACAAGAGTCACAGACATATTCAGGGATCAAGGCCCAGAAGAAATTATTTGCCTGACTTGTTTCCAACCTTTGTGCTCCTTCCGGGACCCTGTTTCCTCTGTATGTGCTTTGCAAGAAGCCGGAGGAAGGCAAGGAATGGGAATTTTCTGACTTCTTTATGTTCTAGTGGAATCGCTTACTCTGTTTCACTTCCGTTCTCTAAACCCACAAACATGCGGAGTTCTTTCTTAACACAGGACTTTTGCACATGCTGCTCACATTCCCTGGAATGCTTTTCCCCTCAGATCTGCCACGCCTCTTTTGCCTTGCAGCATCTTCTTTGCCAAAACAATTCCTTTTTGGCCCAGTCATGTGCTCCCATAGGGTCTTCCTCTGTTTCTCCTTTATAATTCTTAAGATCCATAATGAAAACACTTTTAAAAAATAGTTTCTAGTGCCTTTCTCCCAAGTAAAATATAAACCACACGGAAGCAAGACAGTGCTTGCTGTATTCAGCTTGGTAGTTCAGTGTCTAGTGAGTGTGGTGTTGGGCACAAAGTAGAATCTCAACAGATACTCGTGGAATGATTGAGTAACTGAATGGGTAGGTGAGAGAATGAGTAAATGAGCAAAGGGAGAATCTAAGATGGGCATAATGATTCTCATCAAATACAAGACAGGATAGGCTGGCACATAAAAAGGGAAGATCGTATATCCATGTTGCTCTGGAGATTCGAACTCGTGGTGTAGAGTGGTGTTGTTTGGTATTTGGACTTACTGCAGGGAATCTACCAAGTAGCAAGACAGGGATTCACACCCATCCTGTCCCAGTCGCAGCTGTAGGCTTTCTCCTGAGCCGTGTCACCTTCTACAGGCCTGTTGACTTCCTGTGCCCGATGACACTCGCTCTGCTCAGGGCTCAAACTGCCATTCACTCAGGCCAGGCTGTCAGCCTGGTGACAGAGAAGGCAAGTCCAGAGACCTTAGATGGACACAAGGCTGGCTGGAGCCCCTCACAGCCAGGCTCCCAAGTCTTTGCTGGGATTAGCAGTACCTCCAACTCCGTGGAACCCCGGGTGGGGCCAGTATCAGAGGGAAGCAATCAATCATGCCCAATTAGCATGATTATGCACCATGCACGGGGCTGCCCGGAGCCCTGGGCACATCTCCCCCACCCCCCGAAAAATGGCATTTAGCTCCCTAATGGGACCTGCCTTCCATTCCTATCAGTAGCCTGTTAACAATTCCTTAACAACAATGATGAGAATGAAATGCCAGGGTAAGAGAGACAACTGGTGTTTTAACATGTATTTTAATAAATAAACTAATGTTATCTGGCTCCTAGCACAGAAGTGTCTAAACAGTGTTCGGGAGACCTATCTATCAGCTTTCCGTAAGGCAGGGCCCGCTCCCTCCCCCCACCCCCAGGCTTTCAGTTGCCATAGCAACCCCAAACCAGGAGTGGTAGCTGTAAACTTAAAAAATATGACTTTTTCCCAGCCAGCCATGCTTCTCTATCGATACGGAAACCTTTGCCTGAATTCCAAGCGAGTGGGGGATTTTTTTCTCTCTCCAGTCATAAGTCTGACTCAGAATCTATAGCAACCAAAATTAGACTATAAATCATCTTAATGGTGCTTTTCAGAGAATTCTTTACTGGATCAATTCAGATCATACAAGGTGGCAAGCTTCTGAGCCCAGTCACTAATAATGGTCATGTCGGAGATGTATGGCAAGGAAGGACAGGATTGGGGTAGATGCTGTTGGAGTTAATCTCTCCAGTGATTGGCTACCAGACCTCAGGAGTGTGTTCCTTCCTTAGCTCAGTCTGCTTTTCAGCTGCTCTCTCGAGCCGTCTCTCCATGAGCTGCCTCAGACACCCCAAAAATAACCCCATCACCTCTGGGATTCTCCAGCATGGCATACAGTTGGTGGTCATAAGACAGCATGACCCAGTAGTCAGATAACAGTGAGATTTAGGCTCCCACTCCTGCCCAGGTTGGCTGTAACAATTAGCAGCTGTTTGAATTTGGAAAATGATTTAACTTCCTGAAGCCTTAGTTTCCTCATCAGTGAAATGGGAAGAACAGTGCTTATTTCCCATGCTGTATGTCACCTGCTAGGTGCTTGGCATATAGTAAATGCCCAAAAAGTGTTTGCTATATAAAGTGTTTGCTTATAAAGTTGTAGGATGTAGAATATCAGCCATTGTTAAATCTAAGTGGTGTTCCTTATATTAACCTTTCAACTTTCCTGCATATTAAGGAGAATTTTATAATAAAAGTTGGATGAAAAGAAACACAGAGTCAAAATGGCAATAAAGTAGACCCTCAGCTCCTCCAGTATGGTGCTGAGGGCTTACCATGTGCCAGGCACTGTGCCCAATGCTAAGACTGAGGAGGTGACCACGATGCGTGAGGTCCCTTTCCCCATGGAGCCACCATTCTGGTGGGGGAGACAGGAGTGAACTGAAGAGAGAGCTCCTCCCCCAGGGACAGGCCAAAGGACTTGAGGAGCACAGATGGGGCAATGAATTCGGGCCGGGGGCAGATATTTCAAACCTGAGACTCGCAGGTTGAGAGGTAAGGTGGATTAGCCAGGCACAGTGGTGTGGGGGAAGCAGGCTCGTGTTGGTGGCAGACAGGACAGTGTGCAATAAAGCCCTTGGTTTGTTTGAGGACCTTAAAACAATGCCTTCTTCTCCCTACCCTGCCCAAATCCTACTGATCTCTCAAGGTTTAATTTTATTCCATTCTCTTCAGTACACATCTGCTCTGTCTGCTCTCTTGCAGGATCTTTTGGGCATAGGGAATGGAATTGAATGCATGATGGGGCCTAACTGGCCCATGGGCTGTAGCTGAAGCTCCTAACTTCAGAGCATATACAGTAGGTACCTCTCAAGTTGCCCTCTGTGAGGCAAGAGGGTTGATCTTTATTGTCCCCACTGGCTGTGGGATTCTGCCAGCTAGATGAGGGGAGGGAGTGTGATCTCCAGTGCAAGGTGGTTTTTGTGAGCTGTGGGCAGGTTTCTGTATAAGGAGAGCGACAGCAAGCCATTAGCACCCAGCATTCATGGCAGCTGGAGCATGGGTGCAGTGCCGCCTTAAAGAGCACCCGCGGGGGGCAGTGACAGCATTTACTCCCACCTATGGTGACTGGACGTGGAGTGCATTGATGGGCAAGATGGACAAGCTCCTTGACTTCATGGCCACACTCGTGCATCTCTGTGTTGTCCCTGGCTGCTGTCCTGCTACAGTGGCAGAGTTGAGTGTTTGTGGCAGAGATCATCTGGTCTGCAAAGCCTCAAATATTTACTGTCTCTCCCTTTGCAGAGAGAGTCTGCCATTCACTGGTGAGAGCTGTCTACCCATGCATCAGGCCAAGCCTAGGCTCTACCTGTGACCACATCCTTCCTCTAGTCTTTCTCATGCTCTCTTATGCTCACTTCCTCCCTTAGAGGCTTTGCTTAGAGGTTCTCCATCAGTAACTCATGTGCCCCCACATCTCTGCCGCAGCCTTTGCTCTGCAGCTACCCATCCAAGATGTAGGCATGCGCTAAATATTTATTGGATGAATACATGGATGGATGGATGGGTGGATGGATGCTTGAGTTGCACAGAGAAGATGACTGGAGTTGGATCAAAGCTTGAGGAGGCATGCCTGGAAAAGGCTGGAGAGGCATCAGGGAGCAGAGCTGGTGGGTCAGATGGTTTCTTAACCCACCCAGGTCTGACTTTGGTTCATACACAGGCCTGTTTCTTGGACAAGTGCCAACTCACACATGTGGCCAAGGAAGCTCTTGTGTGTTACACTGTATAAAGGAAAAATCAAACGAAGGAAGCAACGTTTCCGAGGTCTGCATGGCATCTTCAGGAACTCACTTCTTCTGTGCCCATTCCTAATAGTTGGCTCTGGAGGTCAGAGGACCAATTTTAGTTTATATCCCTAGAAAGGATCACTTTTTTTTAAATGTTTTTTTAAAGTTTCTATATTTTTGAGATAGACAGAGTGTGAGCAGGGGGAGGGGCAGAGAGAGAGGGAGACACAGAATCTGAAGCAGGCTCCAGGCTCTGAGCTGTCAGCACAGAGCCTGACACAGGGCTTGAACTCATGAACCATGAGATCATGACCTGAACAGAAGTCAGATGCTTAAATGACTGAGCCACCAGGTGCCCCAAGATCCCTTTTTTTAAAGTTTATTTATCTTGAGAGAAAGTGGGGATGGAGAGAGAGAGAATCCCATGCAGGCTCCACACTGCCAGCACAGAGCCTGACGGGTGCTCTAACTCACAGACTGTGAGATCATGACCTGAGCCGAAAGCAAGAGTCAGACACTTAACCAACAAGCTGCCCAGATGCCCTGAAAGGATCACTTCTAAATAGAGCTCCTTGTTAGTAGGAAGGGGTTTCTCAGCAGCCTTGGTCTCCCCATGCCTGGAAGCTTCTTCAGTACATTCCCATCTCAGCTCCCACCTCTAAGGAAGGAAGAGAGAGTAATATGGGTCACATTTGCTGGGGGTCCTGTGTTTTAAAATGTGCCTCCCTAAGATCCATCTCTCCTGTTCCTTCCATGAATTTGGGTGGCTGAGCTGAGCTGAAGGCCAGCCCAGTGAATCCTCTTGCCGGGACTTGTCCCTCTGCCCCCGTACACACTGGGTGGTCTATCAGGTGAGTTGCATTGGCCATACTCCTAGTATGTAGAGACCCTTGTCGCTGTATCTGGTCAAGATTCCTGTTTGCATTAAGAAGAAGGTAAATGTTAAGTCCATACTACATAAACTAACCTTTCTAGAAAGTCCAGCACTGTAGTGTTGGGCAATGGTCCAGCTAACAACAAAACCTTCTTTGCTTCCTTTTGGCTAAAGTGTTTTGCTTTTAGAGCAGGAGCTCTACCAAGAAGAATAAAAGGTGGGGCAGGACTGGGAACATAATTGGTTCCCTGTCACCAAAATAGCAACAAAAGACATCTTAAATCCTAATAGTCTGTTCTGTTCGGTGGAAGGTAGTATGGGAAGAAAGTGCTTAGGGCTCAGTGTCCTGCTGAATGTGCCCCTTGGGAGGCTCCCTTTTGGAGAGGCTTTTGTTTTCTCCAACCCTGTGATGGGTAAGGTGCTTAGCCGGCCCCTCCAGAGAATGGTGGTGATTTCCCATTGAGGCCTTGGGCACCTCGCAGGATGGGCTTAAATTAGTAGCACTTCATCAGAATGTCTGCCTGCAGCTGGCCACAAGTGCTTTGCTTCCATTTTTGGATCTGCCAGCATACTGACAGTTCCTTGGAGGCATACTCGTTTTCATTTGGAAGTATTTAAAAACAAGCTGTCGGGGAGACCACCCACGCCCTACCCCTAGCCTACTGCAATGCTTGTCTTTCCCAGGGCGCTGGTCGACCTTGTAAAGAGTTGATTTTCATAGTCTCCCTTCCTTATAAAGGGGAGGACTTGAAGGTTCAAGACTCTATGAGTCAGAATGGAGTGAAGACAGCTTCCAGATATGGGGAAGACTCCAAAAGATTCTTCTTTTGCTGGTGATGACAGTGGTGATGTTACTGATACTCGTTCCACAGAGGAGAGAGCAGACGTTCATAGCACAGGTTTAAAGAGGCATGGGACTGCCCGTGCTGTTTGTGGCTCCTCTTATTATGGATGGACTTTGTGCTGGGGACCCAGCCACTAAGTTCTGCCTCGACTCTAACTTTCTACCATGTAAAGGAAATAAGAGTAAGGGCTTTTTGAGAACCAACCATGTACTGGACCCTGTGCTAAGAACTTGGCGTATTATTTCATTCCCACTACAGAGAAGTGCTAGACCCTCTTACAGATGAGAGAACAGAGTCCTGAAGAGGGGATGCGGCCAGGAGGGGGATGAGATGAGATGAGATGAGTCCAACTTTTATCTCTCCACACAAATTATTTTACTGCCCTGTAATAGTTCAGTGGTTCTCCATTAGGGGTTAATTAAATCTCCTGGTTAGAGGCCCAGGGATGCTGCTGAATATTCTACAATGCACAGGACCCCCCCCCCCGCCTCCAAAGAATCATCCACTCCCCAATGTCAGTAGTGCTGGGGTTGAGAAATCCCACATTAGTTGAGACATTCTTAACTATTGCTTTTTGACCATCTGTTCAGTGTTGAGTTACATAAAGATGCCTTCAGGTGTTACTTAGGAAAGCTACCTGGGGCAAGTGGTCCCCACTGCCATGTGCAGGAAAAGTACTTTAGTCTAGGCTGGGCACATCAGTTACTCATTCCTGGTCTTTCCCCTGGCCTGCCTTAGAGGATGGAACTTGGGAAAGACTGTCGCCACTGGAGTGGTCATGTAGACACGGTCCTATGCTTCTGTATCCACATGTGAATTAGAACAGGGAGGCCAGGGGAAGACCGGGCCACTTTTCAAAGTCACCCGCTGGATGTGAGGGTGCCCAGATCCACACCCCAATCTTCTGATGCCTAATTCAGAGCATTACTCCACCTGCCATGCTCACACAGGTGTTTTGAGACCTCATTCCAAAGAATATGATATAGCCTCTATCTTCTTCTCTCAGTGTCCCCAAGTGTGGTTCTTACCTCAGTGGCCCCAGTTCTACACCCACAGCCCCATGGGAGGGAGGGACTGGTGTCATGTCCATTTTACACATGGAGATACGGAGGCACACTGAGATGAAGGACATTGCCTAAGATCACACAGTGGAGACTGAGATCCAGAACTGTCCAGTTCTGCTGCTGTAGTGCATTCAGAGTTGCTCAGCCTTGGACGTTTGGGGCGGGATAGTTCTCCATCGCAGGGGCCCTCTTGGGCGTTGTACCATGGTTAGCAGCATCCTTGGTTTCTGCCCACTAGAAGCCAGTAGCATCCCCTCTCATAGACAACAGAAATGCTGTCCCGTAGGGGCAGCATCATCCCCAGTTGACAATCACCGGTCCAGCCTTGAGGCCTATAGCATTCTTGCCCCATTTCATCCCTAACAACCAGGTTTCTCATGGTTCTGGGACGTAATACCCACCCCTCCTGAGATATGCCTGTCCATGTTTGTTCTTCCAGAGGTGAGGGCAACCCCTCACCCCACACCTTTTCATTTTCCTCAGATGTGTTAATGTTGGTGATCTAAGAAGCTATTCCCAGGGCATCTGGGTCGCTCAGTCAGCTAAGCGACCAGCTCTTGATTTTGGCTCAGGTCATGATCTGATGTTTGTGAATTTGAGCCCTGCATTGGGCTCTGTGCTATCAGCACAGAGCCTTCTTGGGATTCTCTCTCCCTCCCTCTCCCTGCCTCTCTCTCTCTCTCTCTCTCTCTCTCTTAAAATAAATAAATAAACTTAAAAAAAAAAAAAGAAGCTATTCCCATGGCCCACTCTGTCCTCTTACCATCAATGCCTTTAGCTCATCTTTCCCAAGGCTTTCCACTTGGTGGATCCCCTCTTTCTGACCCGTAAGCCTGCCTGTGTTCCTCACCCTCTCACAGTTACCGCATCCCCCCCCCGCCCACCTCCCTCATGGAATCAACCATAACACTAAATCGTTGACCTAACCACAGGGGTCTTGGCAACGTTTAAATCAGGTCATATTGCCCCTCTGTGTAAAACTGTCCAGCAGAATAAAATCGCTCAGAATAAAATCCAGGCTCTTTTCTGCAGCCTTCCAAGTCTCATCTGGGTGCAGATTTCCTTTCTCCCTCTCCCTGCTCCACCTTGCTCACTGCTTCTCGGGTCCCTGGACCATGTTCATGTTCACTGGACACGCCCACCCTAGTTTTACTTCTGGGTGTCTGCACTGCGGGGACCCCACCCTGGAGCACTCTTCCTCTAGATTCTCCCAGATTGGCTTCTGCCTGACACTCAACTTAAATGTCACCTCAGCAGAGAGGTCTCATCCAGTCCCCACTGTAAAGTAGCCCCTGGCTGGTCTCTCCTGCATTGACCAGCATGCCCTTGTTCGCTGGTGTGTGGCCTGCACATTCACCCAGCTCACCTCTGGAATTTCACTTTTCTGGGAACTGGGGTCTCACTGGTCTTGCCCACCTTCGCGTTCCCAGTCCCTAGAACAGCGCTGGCTCTGGGTTGGAATTAAAATATGTGTGTGTGTGTGTGTGTGTGTGTGTGTGTGTGTGTGTGCGCGCGCGTGTTGAGTAAGCCTGTCACGTCAGGTTAGCATGCAGATGCAGATTTCATTAAATGGAGGTTCCTTAGGAATCCTAATTGTTATTATGGGTAAATAAAGCACATGAGTATATATTTGGCTCTCCCTGTCCAGTTTCTTTCCAACTCTTGAGAAGCAGCATGAATAATATATTCTGATTTTTTTTTTGATTGAACTGTCAGCATGATTTATTTCAGAGCGTCTTCTTTGCTCTCCCCTTTGTAAATAATGGTGCGTCTGCAGAGCTTTTTGCTAACATTTGTCTTGCTAATTTGCCTAGGGGGTGGGAGGATACTGGCTTTTTTTTTTACCCCCTTATAATGGGTTCAGAGGAGAAATTTTCTGCCTGGCGTTAGGACTCTAAAAGATCAAGGTTATACGGTGCATTGACTCTTTGCTGTTTTACAAGCCAGCTCAGACTCATTTCCCAACTTAAGAATAATTCAAATTGGAAATTACCTCCTTTAAAACTATCAAATTAATGGTACTCCCATTACACTTCCTACCAACCATGTGAACCACGGGGCCCGAGCTGCAGCTGCTAGAATTCTGCGTCAAAGTAAATAATGCACTAACGAGACAGCAATTTCATTCCTCCCCTGGATTTCCCTAGGTAATTCTCTTTTGGGAGGCCAGGTTGGGTTCAGTGCAGATCCCTCTGGATCATCAAGGGTGATTGGAATGAATGTGGACCCCTGAGTATTGAGGATGGTGTTTGTAGTGTGCCGTTTGCTTTCTTGAATTATTGTAATATTTTTGGACTCTCATAGATAACCCCCATGGGGATGGAAAACATGTATAATTGCTGATGGGCTTGTTAGACTGTCTGGAAATATTATGTGAGACTATATATATATATAATTATACATACACACACACACACACACGTATGGAGTGCCTCTTCCCACTCACCTTCTTAGTGTTCTCTCTTAGCACTCACATCTCATCAATCAAAATTGTCAATTTTATCTCCTAAAATATTGTTGTTTCCAGACTCTGCTTCCCTAGCATGAGCTCGCAGATGCTCTGCCTGACTAGAAACACGTAGCCTGAATCCTGCTACATTAGGATTGCCCACCGAGCCTCTCACATACACCAGTGCCCAACCCCTAGAGTGTCTTGCTGTAATTGTTCTGGGGCGGGATCCTGTCACTGGATTTCTGTAACTGCTCCCCTGTAGCCAGGGTTCGGAACTACTGCGTTAGACCTCCCTGGCTTCGCTCAGCAAGCAGAGGGATCCATGATAATCCTGCCCAGCAGTGTCACCCCCTGCTTACAGCTCCCAGCTTCACAGTCTGTGAGAGGTCCCTACGAGTGACTGGACCCTCACCTGTTTTCTGGTGCATTCCCTGCCCCACATACACATAGTGTATTCCAGCAGAACTGGCTGCTTGTCTTTGCTGAGAAGAGCACATCTGTTCACACCTCTGTGACTTTGCACGTGCTGCTCTCACATCTGGAATGCCCTTTCTTCCCACATCTGCACACAGGTGTTTATTGATCCTTCAAAACTTGCTTGAGCTTTTGCTTCCTCCGAGTGTCTCCTGACCATCCTCTCTCTGCTGGTGTCTCATATTTCGTTGTGCTGTTGAGGCTACTGTAGTTGACTTAGATTTGTATCCATCTTCCCGATGAGACCCTGATGGCCTTGTTGGCAAGGGCCACCACATGTGACCTGTCTCTACCACCCTAGTACTGCATACTGTGCTGGGCACACAGTAAATGGTCAGTAAGTACACGGGACTCAATATGTTTCACGTGACCGTCCCGGGGAATATGTCCATCCCTGTACTCTCATGTGGGATTCCCTCATGTGGGATTCATATGTATTTCCCAGAATACATACCCACAAAGATCCTTGGAGTCAGAAAATTCATGAGGAATAAACTGAATTAGCACACTGTATGTGAATTTGTTTTTTTAAAAAAAGATGGGTCACCCTGGATTGAAATCCTGGCTTTGCTGCTCACTACTCATCAGCTGTGTGGCCTTAGACAAGTTACTTAACCTCTCTGAGCCTCTGTTTCCTTGTCTATGAATAGGGATACTCATACCTAATTCACAGGGTTGTGATAAGGGTTAGAAGATAGGATGTTAGCAAAGTGTCTACCAAGAATCATGTCACAGAATAAGCAGATGTTTCATAAGTGATAAATTAAAGGTCCCTCATCCGTACCTCCTTTACCAGTTTTCCTTTAAGCTTTTGGGAAAAAAAATTAATTATTAAGACACAGGGAGAACTATCCTTAAATCGCAGTCATAATCACAGCCAGCATCACTCTGTTCTTGGCACTTTGCTCAGGACTGTATGTCCGCGATACTGTTGAATTCCCAGGGCAACCTCATGAGGGTGGTGCTGCTTTCTTTCCCATTTTGTGACTCAAAGACTGAGGCTTTGAAAACCCATGGAGGTTGAAAAGGGGAGGATGAGAGTCTACACTAGGCTGGAGTTTCATTTCTAGAGCTCATCCACACTGCCTATCCTATCTGCCACCTTCCTTCTGGAGCTCTGTCGGATTTTTTTAGCTGACAAAGAAGAATAATAGGAGGCCCACCTGACTGGTTATCCATATGACATGAATCTGTTGTTCGTTGTATTGTAGCTTCTCTCCTCACGCCAACCCTTGAGAATGAGTCTGGAAGCATTTTGTGCATACCGGCACACAGAACGGTGAATTGACAATACTTCTTCCTAGTGATTAGGGCATGGTAATGTGCGCTGTTGGTAATTAGTGCATTAATGTAGCATGGATTGTATCACTTACGGTGATTGAAAGGAGTGGCAGGCGCAGAGCATTGTTAACAGCTGAAGTTGCAAGCTGTCGGGTGGTGGCATAGTGTGGCTGGTAGGGGGACTCTGGGGAAGTCCGGGGACCTGGTGTCTTGGCCCGGGCCTGCCGCGTACATGCTGTGAGGCTTTGGACATGTCATTTCACCTCTCTGGACTTCAGGTGCTTCACAGGTAAAATGAAAAGATGGGATTCTGGTGTGTGCAGGAGACAGGAGGAAGGAAAGGGGGGGAGATGCTGATGGTGAACACCTTGGGTAAGAAACGCGATGGGCTTGGTTGATCCCTTCTTCCCCTGCTGAGACGAGGAACCCCCAGGGAGTGATGTATTTAATCATTGTGGACTAGGCTGTGCCATAATGACAGGCCAACCCAGAAATTTAGTGGTTTAGCACAACAATGGTTTCTGTGTCACTCATGCAGATTCCACAGCAGGTTAGGCAGCTCTCCAGGGTTACCTTCCCAGTGGTGAGGCGGTGGTGAGTCAGAAATACAAGCTGCTTTGATCTCTGCTGCCACAGGGCACAGATCGCTGGAGCCTGTCACACCTGCTCCTGAATGCTTTAGCCAGGAAGTGACCCAGTGGACTTGCACTCCCATGTCATTGGATGGCCCTCTGCACACGGCCCTGCCCGGCTTCGGGAGGCTGGGAAGTGTGGGGAAGCTCGCGGCCAGCGGCCACGAAGTGAGCGTGGGGAGTGTTTCTGCTACTGGGAATACGGCAGCCTCTGAACCCTTTGAACTGACAGAGTAAGGAGAGGAAACGAGCACCTTCCTACATGCTGAGACTGGTGTACATAAATTATCTCATTTGTTTTTCACTCCTCCTCCTCCTGTCATCCTCATTTTTCCGTAAGAACTTTGAGTCCCAGAGAGTTAAGTGTGAATGCAGAAACATACACCACTGGTAACTTGCTGAACGTGACTTTTAGCCCAGGTGTCTGATACCAAAGCCCAAGAGCTTTGTACTCCCTGTCAGTGTTTAAATGCAGTTACAGGGATCTCTGAGTCTGTGTGATTGCTGGCTTCTCTCCTCTCTGAAACTCTGTGCCTCTCACGGTCTTAAATGAAACCCCTTGCTAGAATGAGAAACAAAACAAAACTCATTTTGGGGGGATTAGGCTCAGTGTCACCAACGCTGACTTGCAACTTGCTGAATATGTAGGTTTGGTTGATTCGTCTATTTTCCAATTGACTCGAAATCCTTGCTGCCTTATCAAAATTCTTTGTGATGTCCTTATAAGATTAGGAGAGGTAAAGAGAGGGAGAAGGACTCATTAATCTCACAGTAGCACACAGTGGGTTAAAACAGGGTAGAGGGAGAATCTATGGTTTCAGCAGTCATAGAGAGATGAGAAATAAAATCTGGTCCTCTGGATCCGTTGTCCTTCAGAGTCCAGAGTGCTGACCATTACACCATGGGGCCAGGATCCGTTGTCCTTCAGTGTTGTCCCCAACATAGGCAGCAGTGTTACAGGTGCTAAAAAAAGGATTTTTTTAAGGAGAAGATGTTGCAGAGATCCAGTGCTGTGGACAGCTCCACAGGTGGCAGGAAGCCACTGGACGTGGTGATACAGTGGTCAGTGCTGAATTCTTGTTGAGTGGACTTCAGAAGAGTGGTGGGAACAAAGACCCGATTTCAAGATAAGTGAATAGGAGGTAAGGAAGTAGAGATGGCAGTGTGGGATAGGCTTTCAAGAAGCTTTCAAGAAACGGGCAGTGATGGGGGGCAGAGCTTGAAGACAAAGTAAGTGCTAATTAAATTCGTTGATTGAGTGTTTTTTGTTTGTTTTTTTTTGTTTTTTTTAATTTTTTTTATTTTTGGCTTAGCCAGTTTAGCTCTTAGTTACTTCGTTACTTCCTGTCCATTAGTTTGATTGCTACTTAGGGAACAGGAATTGGTTTTGTCGTTGGCTATTTTAAGTGGTAATTTACGAAGGTCAATCTACTGAAAAAAATCCATATGTGTCACCACGTCCACCAGGGATTATTTTGCAGTTACTTCACTGTTGTGGATGCCGCAGGCCACTGCTTTAAACCATTAGCACAGATAATTAAATGCTGGCTATAACAGAATTCCATTCTTCTGTTATTCGTTACCGTGTTGTGGTTGAGACCATGGACTCTGGAGCTCAGTGGCACCACATAGCTGGACAGGTTATCTCACCTCTCTGTGACTCCTCATGTGTTACAGCGGGGATACTGACGGAACCCGCTGCCTAGGGACATTGGGAGAATTGCACGGGTTAATACGTACGGAAGGATCAGTATACTTGGCATGTAGTAGGTACTCACTGAAATGTTAGCTGTTTTGTAAATACTTACTGAATGCCTACTGCGGATGGGTGTTGTTGGTGACACTGGGGATGTAAGTGTGGGCCAGATAAATGTGATCCCTGCCTTGGTACAGCTCACAGGACAGACGATGTTACTGCGAAGTAAACAGGAGATTCCAGAATACCCGAGTCGTGACGCGTGCTCAGGTAGGGTAAGTGCACAGTATCACAGGGCCTGTGAGGGGCACCTCAGACAGACGTGCGAGTGCGGACGAAACTTCGTGAAGGAGGGGGCGTCCTGGGTGTGTGTGATGAGTTGAGAGGTACTGCCTGTGCCGGGGAACGGGAGGAGCATGCACTCTGGCCCCTCTCCAGTTCCTTTCCCACACTAGTCGGGGATTTTTGTTCAGACACATAACGTGAACCTGCTCATAGGACTTTAATGACTTCCCTTCGCTTTTGGGGATAAGTGCAAACACCCCCCAGCATGGCCTTTAGTGTCCTGCATCAGGCCTCCACCTCTTTTCTGGTCTGTCCTCTCACTAGCTTCTCTGTGCTGTGGCAAAATCTGGCCATTTGTATTTATCAGAGGTGCCAGCTTTCCTCTAGTCCGTGTTTCCTCCCTCCCTGCCCTCTTGCTACATTAATCTCTGCTCACCCTTCATACTTCTGATGATTGGTCCTTTCTCGGTGGCCTCCAGAATGCCCTGGTTGTACCTCCAGGTACTTTTCCATCAGGGCGCACTGCCGTTTACGTCCTCTGTGTTGATGCTAACCATTCATGTTTGCCTCCCCCCGTGGGATGTGGGCTCTAGAGAGACATGGATCACGTATGTTTGCACCCCCCTCAAACTCTAGCGCTTTGTACTGTGCTGTGCAGCGTGAGCACTGAGTGGGCATTGTGGAAAGAATGATGAACACTCCTTGAAGGCGAGCACATTTTTAAACCTGCAAATCCAACAAACCCCAAGGCCCATCAGAGACGTTCACTGTCGGATTCTGCAGGCAACCTCGGGGTCTGCCTTCTTGGCGGTGGTGTGGGTGGACAAGGCAGCCAGGTGGAGAGCTGGAGGGCGAGGGGACTCGACAAGGCCCAAATCCAGGGTCTTTAGTGAGGGAGTCTGGATGGATTTGTAGAGCAGGATGGGTGGGAGAATGGTAACCTGGAGCATTAGATGCCCAGTTTTCAATATGCCGACCCTTGTTGTGGGCGCTAAGCTGGGAGGAGCAGTTATCTCTCAGGACCGTCTGTGATGGGAAATTGAGATGGCAGACGTTTGTTATCTTGGCATTGAGAGAGCTTCTGCTGCTGGAACTCACGAGAATAGTGCAAGTGGTTGGGTGAGTCCTGGTGGGAGGAGTGAAAACACTCGAGTCACACAGCTGGGTTTTAGTCCCTCTTAGCAGCTGTAGGACTTGGGGAATTCCTTAGTTTTCTCTGTGTGCCTCAGTTTACACATCTGCAATATGCAGATAATGACATTTACTCACAAAGCTCTTAAAAGGATTAGGAATAAAGTAGGTTAAGTGGCTAGCACAGGACAGGCATTATGATAGGTGCTCAGTAAATGGTGGCTGGTGATTGTCATCACCCTCCCCCTTGTCATTAATTTACCTGAATTCAGAAATTTGCCAGCATAAAAAAAATGTGTAGTGCAAATTATTTTGCAAAAAAAAAAAGTCAATAAAAATCACTGCATGTCTGTTTATGTGGGAGGGGCCTGTGCTAACCCTGGGTGTCAGGGTAGCGAAAGACAAACAAGGATTCGACCTCATTGATCTTAGAATCAGTGGTATTTTATTTATTTTTAAGAGCTTTTATAATTAAAAGAATTGTTGGGGGAGTGCCTGGGTGGCTCAGTCAGTTGGGCGTCCGGGTCTTGATTTCGACTCAGGTCATGATCTCGCGGTTTGTGAGATCGAGCCCCACGTCTGGGCTCTGTGCTGACAGCGTGGAGCCTGCTTGGGATTCTGTCTCCTCTCTCTGCCCCTGCCTTGTTCCCTCTCTCTCTCTCTCTCTCTCTCTCTCTCTCTCTCTCTCTCAAAATAAATAAATAAACATTAAAAAAAAATAAAAGAGTGGTTGGGGAAATATATCTATAAAGTTTGAAAAAGTAGAAGGAGGAATTATCAGTAGGCTCAGACTCACTCTTTCAGAAAAGCCATTGTAAACCTATTGGTGTTTTTGACTTCAGTCCCTTAGTGTTTGCTAATTATTTTTACTTAAATATATGGCACAAGTATATTTCTGTGTTGTTGATAATGCTTTGTGTAAGTAATTTTTAATGTCTGCATAATGTTCTATGTAATGGATGAATTTACCAAACCAATCACCTATCATTACATATTTGTGCATAATGATTTTTTTCCCCCTGTATTTGTAAATGCTTCTTCAGGATAAAGCCTCTGAACTGAAATATTTGGGTAAGAAGTTATGGAGATTTTTAAGGCTTTTGAAAGATGCATAAGCAAGTTCCACTTATGTTTCAGAAAACATTTCTTATAATGTCCCTTTAAAAGGAGATTGAGAATTCTGCAAAAAAGATACAAAGTTAAAGCCAAATTAATCATCATGGCCTAGCTTGGAATGCTAAATATTAATATCCCTCTTTAGCATGTGTGGCATATTATGTACAATTCATCTGAATATAAATAGTCCAGATTGTGACATTACATTATTCATGATGAATCAGCTGTCCATGCTCTGTATGGCGCATCACTCAGAAATGCAGTGCTCTTGCTAATTAATCAGCAGGTAGAAATCGGATTGTGGAAGGGGGAGGGAAAGGGTCTAATGTTTATTGAGCATTTATTATGTGCTAGGTGCTTCATATAAATCATCTCACTCAATGAACAGCCCTTGAAGCTGGTAATTGATGGGCCATAGACTCTCCTTCCACTCTTTCTTCGGCTGCCAAGCTCCCCCCTCCTCCACCCCATGCCCTCAGTGGTAGCTTCTACGTGTCAGCATTCAGGCATTCAGAGAGCTGGATCACAGCATCACTGGAAGGACATTATTTTTCCTGTGACATTAGGACGGTGAGTTGGTGGTAATGAGAAAATGAAGAGCTTGGGAAGAAGGAAAACAGGTCATGCCGTAGTGGCCGAGATAGAAATCCTAGTGGTCAGTTGCCATAAGCTTTTTCCCCTTCATCTGTGGCAACTCAGATGATTTTTCCATCTCCCGTTAACCACTAAAGACCTCTCTACTGCATGTGAGAAGGGACCTAAGGGATTCTGCATGGCCCAACCACGCTTTCAAAAATGCTAAATTAGAGTCTTCGGAGAACTCTAGGAAAACAGTGATGTTAGTTCCTGAATACCAGTGTCTTTAATCCTTAATAACTGATTTGGTGGCTTGAGGGTAATTAGCTTCAGTCATATGTGAAAACACAGAAATCTGTGGAATTATGTGCCATTCAATAAAAGACGTGTTGTTGATTTTTTTCATGACATAAAAAGTCATCGTATTTTTGATTAGTTTATGGCCAGTGGAGATGGGGAGACAGGGGGAACCCTCAAGCCAAGTCACAGAGCCTGGCTGTGGCAGCTTGTGCTGGATGTGCAAGTTGCAAGGGGCCAGTTCTCACTTACTTTTGGGTGAGAACACATCTGCAGCTCACGAACCCTAACATGGGACATACGCTTTTTACCTTATTCTGACCACCCTCCAAACTTCTTTCAGCATAAGGCATAGAAAGAGAGGAAATAAAGGATCGGTGGTCGCCAAACCACTTGGGAACCCCTTCGGCACATCTTGAATTGGGAGGGATAGAGATGTCAGACAACAGGTGCATCTAAGTAAACCTGATCTGAGGTCTTGGCCAAGAATGATAGGGTCAGGTCCTCTTCTGCGAGTCTCCCATTGCAGCCAGCCTCTGGAAGGCTGTAGGAAATCTGAGCATGTAATTGGTCCAGGTAGGAGCCTCTCTGCTTCATGTGCTGCCTTGAGGGCAGTGAGCTGTGAGCCCTGGTGAGGAACTTACAAAATGGCAGCACACACAGGCTCTGGTTTTCCGAGTCCTCCAGGAGAGGGAGCCGCTGAGCTTGGGAAGTCCTCTGTGCTCCCTGTGGACTGGAGAATCCTTGACCCATGGCTGCAAAGCATCTTGCTAAAAGCTGGGATGTTTTCACGACTGTTACTGTTGCCACTGCTACTGCTCTTGCTACCACCATTATTACAACTGTCATTGCTGTGTTATTACAGTTACCATTACAATGACTGTTACCATTTAGAGCATAGAACAAGGTCAGATTCTAGCTGCCCCGGCTATCAAATTTGTAATTTTTGTCAAATCTCTTCCCTTTTGTTTCCTTATCTGTAAAGTGAAGTAACCGCGTCTGTTGTACAAAGATGAGGCGAATTTGCAGAGAGAGGGAGGTTGAAGGCCTTGGAAAATCACATAGTGCTGTATAATATAAGGGGATGTTGTTACAATTTAGTTGATCATCTAGGTAAGAAACATTTGCTGTGTTTAACGGCAAAATGAGAAATGTGTGCATGCTAACCCAAAAGTCTGAGTTTCTGCCCCATGAATTTCTGTTAGACAAACCAGTCACGAATCAATTGCAGCCCAATATCAACCGAAAGCCCAGTTAACTTAGTCATTTATCTTGAGTCTCCAAGCTCTAAATCAGTAATTCATGGGATTTTCATCAAACTAAGCCTGTGAACCTAATGTTCAGCCACACGGCGGAGCCTTCCTGGAGTTCCTGTTTAAGGTTATACACTGCTAGAAGGAGTATTCCCAAAGCTTTGTCCATTTGAACAATGTTTTCGTATCTTTCTGTTAAAAAAAAAAAAAAAGCCGAAGAAAGTGTTCACACCAAATTGTCTGGGGGAGAAGAATGCTCAGCCCTGCACATATATTTGTATGCTATCTTTTATCTGAAAGCAAGTGCTAGGGAGTACACGATTTTCGGCCCCCCCTCCCCCCACTTCACTGTGACTTCCAGGAAACAACAAATTCAACCTCAGCTATAACAGTCTGTTGATCTCATGTTCCTCATGACAGCTGATATGCTCTTTTCCAGATTTATCCCTGATTATCTTTTTTTGCATTGTGTTATGTTTAAAAACAAGGTGTGTTTGGGGGAGAGGGAACACACCTGTCTGCAAGAGTCGTTGCTGGTAATGCCTCAAACATTTCATCCATCCATCCATCCATCCATCCACCCACCCACCCACCCACTCATTCCTTCCTTCCTTCTTCATCCAGTTTCAATAAGACCCTTAAACTTAACAGCTCTGCTCAACAATGTCTAGTTCAGTGTTGTCGTGTTTTTCTGTATTTTTTTGTTTTTACCATCAGGAATCAGATTCCAGAACAGAAAAGCACCTTAAAGATAATCTTTTATTGCTTGTTCAAATTGCACGGACTTCATCATCAGACACACCAGGTTGTGAATGCTGGCTTTGCCATACGATAGGTGTGTAATCTTAAGAAAATACCTGAAACTGCTTGCACCTTAGTTTCCTCATCCATAAAGCAGTGATAGTGACACTCTAAATAGCTAGGTTGTTTGCAATGATAATGATAATTTATGAAAGCACTTAGCATCGTAGCTGGCACACAGAAATTGTACAAAACATGGTAATTACTATATTGAAAAATGAGGAACTAGATGAGGCAATGGAGAAACTTAAAAGATAATTAGTGAATGTTAAATGAATTATTGGACTGAAATATAAATACCCCTGTGTGAGGGTCATGCATATCTACCTATTTTAAAACCTTAACAAGTTCACGTGTTGATTTTTCAGTTTATTGGATGAAAGATGAATACCCATATCCCAGCCACCTAGTTTCTAGAATTGTATTTTACTCTGCTTGCTTTATCATATATCCCTCTATCATCTCTTTATCTTCCTTCCTTCCTCATGAGCTTCATTCATGATCTTATATTTTTGATGCATTTCAAAGTAAGTTGGAGGGCTGCCTGGGCACTTCAGTCAGTAGAGCTTCTGACTCTCGATTTTGGTTCAGGTCATTATCCCAGGGTCCTGGAATTGAGCCCCCCATTTGTGCTCTCTTTCTAAAAAAAAAAAAAAAAAAGACGTTGAAACTAATTTGCAGACATCAGCATGCGTATCATTAATCAGAGTTCAATATTTGTTTACAGTTCTTTTTTTCTTGTAAAATTTGCATACAATGAAATGCATAGTTCTTAAGTGTAGCACTAAATGAGTTTTGACGAATATATACATCTGTGTTACCCAAGTCCCTATCAAGACATAGGACATGACTGTCACCCCAGAAAATTTTGGGGGGTCTCTTCCCTGTTAGGCCCTTCTCCTTTCTCCACCAGGAGCAATCACTGTTGTGATTTTTTTCCCGCAGTAGCTTAGTTTTGCGTGTTCTGGTCTCACATAAATGGAATCATATAATATCTGCTCTTTTGTGTTTGACATTGCACTTAGCATAACGTCTGTGAGATTCACCTTTATTGTCGCATGTATCAGTATTTTGTTTCTTTGGTGTTTTGAGTAGTACTGCACTGAATGAGGATTCTAAAGTGTGTTCCCGAGTCTCCTCTTGGTGAACAACGGTGCCAGCTTTTGGCTGTTGTGAATAGAGCTGCTATGACATGCTTGTGCAAGCCTTTTGTGGTCCTGTGCTCTCATTTCTTTAGGACATCTGCCTAGGAGTGGACCAGCTGGGTCAGAGTCTGTTTGTGTGTTTCATCTTATAAGAAACTCAGAACCTTTTACACAGTGGTTGACCCGTTTTACCTTCCCACAGCAATGTATGAGAGTTAGAGTTGCTCTATATCCTTGCCAACATACAGTGTTGTCCCAACTTGAGCCATTCTGCTGAGGGTATAGTCGCATCTCATCCTGGTTCAGAGAGAGGCTTTTATTTTTTGCCACATTTAATAGTATTTGGGCTGCATCTTACAATTTAGGTTGGTCTGCTGCTTATTATTGTCATTCTTCCCAAAACAAAAGTTCCCATTAAATCCATTGTGCTTGTTCCAGTCAAGAGCTTCTTTTATTGAGGAAATCCCATACTCAGAATATTGCTGCTCTGAGCTTCAACACAGGGACCCATCTCTGTCGTATTGGGTATAGCATGCCAAGGGCTTAGGACAGCGCCTGGCACACGGTAACTGATGAATGAATGGATGAATGAATGAATGAGTGAATGAGCGGTCCCTCCTTGCATTGGACCATTTTGGATCATTTGGGCTTTTCGCGAGGCTTGGAAAACTGAGCATATGATCTCTATTATATTCCCCGGAAGCCCTCTTTCCTAATTATTCTATGCGACCCAGAAGCCCGAAGGAACACATATGATGAATCCCAAGCCAAGTCTGTTGGAAGGTCAAAAGGCCCCAGCCAACTTCATGTAGACTTTGAAAGCCCATGTCCAGGTTTCTGGGAGCCAGTCAGTCAGTACTTGGAAATGCTCAAAAGAGTAGGAAACTAATCACTTGGTTTTGATCCATTAGCTCGGCTGTAATGTAGCAAAGCTAATGCACTCATAGGCAGCAGACAGCTTCTCTGGCAGAAGAAAATCGAGAGCGAGCTCCTTTCACTTTTGCGATGAAAATTAAATGTGGAAATAATTCCCTGCTCCTTTTTGGAATATTACTGTGCTATTAACTAGGCTAAGATCATTAAAAAGTAATGACATGAAGTTGCATGCATCATTATTTTAAGAGAGATTGAATGAAAATATGCCGTCGATCTTTTCTGCTTCTTGCCTCATTCCTGGCTTAATAGGCATTGGTAAGGACCCTGTGAACATATATTTTCATCTTAGAGTTATGGCTTTGGCCTTGAAGAAGGGAATCCGGGTCATTAGAAAATGGACCAACAGCTCTCATAACATACCTTCCTGATTTTTTCTTTTAAATCAAGTTTTCATGAGGACAAAATCAAGAGTGGCTCTCAAAGACGGAGTTGCTCTGAAAAGGAATATGAAGTTCACCACAGGCTTGAAAGAAACAGCACACTTTCCTCATTGATATTTGCAGAAAAAAACATGTCAGTGGAAAATTACACCGACCCCTTCTTTCAATCCACAGGACCTATTTCTTTTTCACTGGAGTCGTGGCTTCTAATGTCCTGGGCAAATGTAAATTAACATGGACACTCTACCCCACAGAAACTTAAGAAATTTTACTGACCATGTGGCATGTCTCATATCCAGAATATCTGACAGCTGTTCTGGAAGAAGGTGAGGGGGTTCTGATTCTGAAGCACAGGCTTTCCTAAAGACATCATGAGTTCAAATTGCAATAACTTTTCACACGTCCTCCGCCTTCCTCTTTCCTCCTTCGTCCTTCCTCCTTCCAGCCCATGACAGTAACTACCCCTGTGACCAATGGTGTGGTGGTAGCAGGAACATAACCAGGACTGATTGCAGTATTATCCTTTGTCCAGAGAAGTGTCATCTGTGTGCAGCCTAAATACATGTATGTGACAGGTATGTGACAGGGGAATTAGATGCTGCTCCTCCCCCCTCGTCTGGGCTTGGCAGGAAGACTGTAATTGGTTCCCACACCTTCAGATAAGTTTGTTTAACACAGGTGTTCTTTTTTTTTTTAATTTTTTTTAAATGTTTATTTATTTTTGAGACAGAGAGAGACAGAGCATGAACGGGGGAGGGTCAGAGAGAGAGGGAGACACAGAATCCGAAACAGGCTCCAGGCTCTGAGCTGTCAGCACAGAGCCCGATGCGGGGCTCGAACTCACAAACCACGAGATCATGACCTGAGCCGAAGTCGACCGCTTAATCGACTGAGCCACCCAGGCGCCGCAAACACAGGTATTCGAACTGCATGATCTCCGAAGGAAAGGAACAAAGAGAAAATATGCAAAGAAAATGCTCTCTAATGGTGAATGGGCACGGGAGCCAAATCTGAAAGTTTATTCTCCTTTCAAGTTCATGATCAAATCTACATTAGACCTCCATGTAAATTTTAAAATTATAACCTAACAGGTTGTAGTTACTTCAGTATTTATTTTCCTCTGTGACAAAGGCAAATATTTTCATTGAGGAGGATTTGGAAAGTTCAACAAAGTATATAAGAAGAGAAAATTTGAAGTCTCCATAACACCATCTGTCAGCAGGCATTGTTAGCATTTCGGTGTGTTTATCTTCAGGATCTCCCCCGCTCCCCCTCACACACCTTTTAAATATTTACATAATTATCGTCAGACCCTGTGCAGAGTTTCATACCTACTCATCCTTTTTCCTTAACATGCTTGTGTGACAATCTTCTCACATCATTAAAAACTCTTCATGAAACCTAAATGGCCTTGCGAACTTCATACCCAAATTGCGGAGTTTTGCATCATCTTATTTGCACGCACAAGCTCCTTTGTCTAGGGTTTCTATCATACTCTTTTGGAAGTTCTTAGCACTCACCATGAAAACCACACTGATGGCATTTAGTGTTCATTAGAGAGCTTGTCCCATAGCCTGTCCCAAAAGGTAGCCAGAGTTAAAATCTCTTATAGGCACATCTCCAGTAGAGTTCTTCACCCAGATAAAACTGGACTTCGAAGTCAGGAAGTGTTTTTAGACTGGAGAAGTGGCTTCTGTAGCCCCAAAGACCCAGAGGGGCCCTGAGGCAGCACTGGAGCCGAGCACTGGGTTTTTCTGAGTCTGCAGTCTGGCACAAGCAGGAACAAAAGAGTTTGGGACGTGCAGTGCAAGGTTGTTACCTTTTTTCTGGGCGGTCGGTAAGCAAATCGTCGTGCCTTTGAGACTGCTGCTTTGATGGCAACGTGGAAAGACTTCTGTTTTGGAGTCAGATTTGAGTTCTGTTTCTGATGCCACACATAAAAGCTGTGTGTGTCTGGCCAAGTAGCTTCACCTCTCTGAGCCTCACTTCTCTCGTCAATAAAATAGGGGAAATGACTATATCTACTTCATGGGATAGTTGAGAGAACTAAATGAGATGCTGTGTGCAAAGCTGTCAGCGTGCCGTAAGTAAATGGTAGTACTTGCTCTAGGTTCAGATGATCATTGTCTTCCCCAAGTTCACCCAGTGATGGGGACCTTGAGTAGTGTCATGTACAGCAGCCGCATACATGAGCTTGGGAATCAGTCTTCACTTGTAACCCAGTTCTAGCATGTACCAGCATGTGCACCTGAGGGCTTATTCCCTAGTCACTCTGAAGGTCAGTTTACTTCTATCAAAAAAGTGCATTTAATGAAAAGCATCTTGCTGTGAGGTTGTGAGGAAGGAGATGACACTATGTTCCATAAGTCAAAGGAGGAGAAAGATTTTCTTTAATACAATACCCTGGAATAGCAGGAGTGGTCTTAATGGGAAGGCTAGAGACATGTAAACTGTAAGGAAGAAGGTGAGTACATCTGCCTTCTTACTTTCGCTCTGTTTGCAGCGCTGTAAGTCATGTGTGTGTATGTTTCTGCACATTTGTTAAAATGTTCACTTCTGACGAGCCATACAGCTTTTTGAAATCTGTGCCTGGCCTTCCATTCAGAATCTGGGCATCTGGAAGGGGACATGTGTGTCTTTCACAGGCAATTGGGACATCCTAGTGGGGGCTCTGATAGGGACAAGACAGGCCACTGTGGAAGAAAATGAGGCAGACCTGGTCCCAGGAATTAGATAATTGGAAAGTCTTCCTGGGATAAGTGATTTCGAGTGATTTCAGCAACCATGGAGCTGTTCTCAGCCTTAAGTGGTCATGGGGCTCCCTTCCATTGCTACTACGGATTTTCCTGGGCACTAAGCAAATTTTAATATGGTTCTCAGGATACTCTTTTTCAGAATCATACATCACTTCTGGATAAGTGTCATTCTTTCAAGAACAAGATCAAGAAAGAGAAAAGACTTGTCTAAAACTGTGGCTTAGCTAAGAAGCAATGGCTGCATAATAGGATGGAGTAAATATTCCAAATGAAATATTCATGCATGCAGGAAATAGGATCCGTGTTTAATAAAATGTCCATTCTGGGTTCCAGGGCTCCCCTGCACCTCTCTGAAAATTATGCCCCGTCAGCTCTCCCATGCGAGCATTAAAATATATAATTAATGTTCATTATTAATAATACATTTCTAATTTCCAGTTGCAAAAATATAGCTTTTCCCTCTCTTGGAGGATCACCTATATTTTGTCATTAACATTTTGTCATAAGAGGCAAGAAATGATTTAAATGGACAATAAATCGACAGGCAAGCTGCTGCTTTGGGCTTGGGCCAAACTCTTTGGGGAAGGGCTTCCTTTATCACCTGGGGCTTAGCATGGGCTTTCTGCTGATTTATCTGCAAAGGAATGGGAGAGGATCCTGTGGAGGGGTCTTGGGGCCCTGGAGGACTAATGACAAGACCTGGAGTGCCTGGAGAAGTAGCTGTCAAAGCCAGAGCAGCTTCAGCTGACAGTGGGACTCAGTGTCTGATTATTCGTCCAGTTCTTGAGAACATATGGCCCCACAGCTCTGTAGATGCAGTGGCCTAACCCCACATCTCCATTTGAATGGTTCACTAGCTAGAGAAGCTCAGTTTGAGCCACACTGAATGCTTCTCCTCCAGTGTTTTTCTTCCAAGGTGTCCTGTCTCACTCACGTGATTTCTTGAGCCAGAGACCTGAAGTCCTCCAGTGACATCCTGCTCCCCACCTCCTACAGCCAAATAGCCCCGGTTCCTTTCCAAACACTTCTTCTTCCATTAGCTCCCTAGGTCCCTACAGAAGCCTTTGGGGGCAGGTGGTGCAGGATCTTAATCTTCTTATTTTTTTGAAGATAAGAAACTAAGAAACTCACCCCTAACTACACTGCTAGTTAATGACTGTAAGAATCTAGGAGTCGAGTGGATCTTGGATCAGGAACCTGTTTCCTTCTTTATACCTTACTTCTCTGTTTTCATGCCCTACAGGACTTTGTGGGTCCTCATGGTTGTTCAGCCTTCCCTGCCAGGAAGAATCCTATCCTCCCTCAAGGAGAAAAACACTAAGACAGTGTTTTTATACTTTGTCGCCATCAAAACTTACCTACACTGTGTCCCATTCTCTTAGAGATCTTTTTTTGAATTGGCTAATGTTGTAATTAATGTAGATAAGCTGACAGTGATTCAAGGAATTAACCCTTCCTTGGTAACATTTTCAAAATGACATCTACCTGTGCCTTAAATCTATTGACTCCAGATATGAAAGTTTCAGTCCTGACTAGGGACAAAAAAATCTACTGAGGATATATTCAAGGCAGATCTGTGCTAGAGAATTAGATTAAGACTTAGGCATATCATGAGTATTAGTATCTTTCATTTTGACTTTTTGAGGGAAAGCAAAAGAAACAAACAAAAAATAAAACAAAAACAAACCAAACAAAACCAGTGACATTTTAGGAGTAATTGTGTCCCTTTATGAAAAGACAGTCCAGCTCAACATCACTCATCATCAGGGAAATACAAATCAAAACCCGCAATGAGATACCACCTTACACCTGTCAGAATGGCTAACCGTAACAACTCAGGCAACAACAAATGTTGGCGAGGATGCAGAGAAAGAGAATCTCTTTTGCATTGTTGGTGGGAATGCAAGCTGGTGCAGCCACTCTGGAAAACAGTATGGAGGTTCCTCAAAAAACTAAAAATAGAACTGCCCTATGACCCAACAATGGCACTACTAGACATTTATCCAAGGGATACAGGTGTGCTGTTTCGCAGGGGGATGTGCACACCAATGTTTATAGCATGGGATACAGGTGTGCTATTTCAAAAGGACACATGCATCCCCATGTTTATAGCAGCACTATCAACAATAGCCAAATGGAAAAAGCCCACATGTCCATCGATGGATGAATGGATAAAGATGTGGTATATATATACAATGGAGTATTACTCAGCCATAAAAAAGAATGAAATCTTGCCATTTGCAACTCCGTGGATGGAACTGGAGGGTATCATGCTGAGTGAAATTAGTCAGTCAGAGAAAGGCGAAAATCATATGACTTCACTCCTATGAGGACTTTAAGAGACAAAACAGAAGAACATAAGGGAAGAGAAACAAAAATAATATAAAAACAGGGAGGGGGACAAAACAAAAGAGACTCATAAACATGGAGAACAAACTGAGGGTTGCTGGAGGGGTTGTGGGAGGGGGGATGGGCTAAATGGGTAAGGGGCACTAAGGAATCTACTGAAATCATTGCTTCACTATATACTAACTAATTTGGATGTAAATTTTAAAAAATAAAAAATAAAGTTAAAAAGAAAAAAAAAAGACAGTCCACCTGGCCCAGTGGAATGATGGTAATCGATGAGTGACCTCAGGATCTTCATTTTTGAATGACTTTGTTGTGCAGTACACATTCTTGCACATAATTTCATTCAAGCTGTACCAACATTTGTTTTGTGGGGCTTTTATATGGATGCAGAATCTGATTCAGAGTAGTTAAGTAACTTGTTCAAGATCACACAGCAGTTCCATGGCAGGGCTGGGGCCAGAATCTAGTTCTTTGGATTCCCAGATACATAGTGTATGGGGGTGGGGAGATCAGCGTGGGAGGGCACTAAAGGAAAAGGTTCTAAAGGTGGATGGTAAGGCTTGGACTGTAGGAGCTGACTCAGACACGCCTGGTTCTAAATGAGGCTGTGCCTACCATATGTGAGCTACGAGATCTCGGGACAAACTGAGGACTCTCTCAGACCTTTTGTTTCTTACCTATAAAACTGGCACAACTACACCAACAATTCTCCTTCTTTTTAACCTTATAAGGGCCCCCAATTCATGAAGCTATACGAATGCTTGTGAACTCTGAGATGCCGTGCAGATGTCTGGATGCAAAAACATAGTGGGATAACTTTTATTTCTTCAGATGGAGGAGCATGCATTTGCAGGCACTCTGCGGCAGTGGGAAAGAGGAGAAGACAATGAAGAGCTTGTGTTTTCAGCGCCTTGAAATTGTGTCTGTTACAGTGTTTTTTGGCTGCCAGTAACAGAAACCAAGTCTGTGCAAAATGGCAGTTTATAAGACAATGTGAGGGCATCTCAGGATACGTATTCAGTGATTATTTGAGCATTAAATGCAACGTAAGACTAGAAGAAAGGGTGGTAATGTGTTGACAAAGTTTGTGGATCAGTGACTCCTTTTCCACATGTCCCACTTCCTGGAGACTCATATTTCTACTCTTTTCTCAATATTACAGAAGGGCTATTTTCTGCTTTTTGTTTTGTTTTTGTTGTTTTTTTTGTTCTTTGTTTTTGTTTGTTTGTTTGTTTTTGTCTCCAGCCTGGGTAAAAAATGGTTTATTCTCATGCTTATCTAGGAAATATGCATGAGGTAGATTGAGAACTCCTTTTGGCCTTAATGCCCCTTTATAGATTAGTGTACCAAGCTGGGAATTTTTCTACAGAAAACATTTATCTCTATGACCTGGGTGAAATTCTCCAGGTTATAGAGCCCCTGTTTCTTGTAACGGTAGACTGAGCCTCAAAGTATCTGAGTTCCCTTCACGGGATTACCTGGCCCTTTCTCTTTTGAATGGCTCATCACCTAAATAGATGGATTTGGTCCCCTACTTCTGAGATTCTGTCCCCTAGATGGACTTGTAGGGATTTTGGAGTCGTTCTTTCCTTGCCAAATTGGCTAACCTTCAGAGGGTCTATACCCCAACTGCCTGTTTGGGCTGGTTTAGTAATCAGAAGGTCTAAGACCCTCATCCTTTGAGTGGACTGCCCCATTCGAATTAATACCTGAGAACGGATTTGTCTAGTATATCAAAAGTCTGAACCTCCAGTCTCCTTGCTAGAATGGTCCAGCCCTCAACTTGTGAGATTCAAATTGCCTGGAGTCCCTGTGTTCCAAAGTAAAACGTGCTTCTCTAGAGGCAAATTTGTCCTAAATTTGGTAAAGGGGCCTTGTTTCCTAAAGAAAGTGACTGCTTCAATTGAGCTGTCCTGCAGAGGAAGTTGTAGGATGGAAAAACTTTTTTTCTTAAGACAAAGCTTATTTGTGTGCATTTTTTTCCTTCTTTTAAACCTTTGTGAAGCAACTTCTATTTGGAGATATGCTATAGAGCATTCTGGTGGTTCTGTTGTGTGGGCCTTCTCCGCGGCTGCATCAGTGCTGATGTCTGCTCTTTAACAATTTATGCTGAAATTAACATGTGTTGGCTCACTTGCTGCCGTTATTTCCTATTGTATATTTTGGGAGGAAGCAAAACCTTGGATGCATGTTATAATCGTGAAGCCAAAGATCCGATTCCATCTCTGCTGACAAAATGAGAAATGCAACCTGGTGGGCCAGGAAGATAGTGTTATACATGAACATACTAGACCTTTTGGGGGGTTCTGTGAGGGATGATCTAAAATAGGAGTTTACACTTAAAACCCTTAGAGAGGCGGGCAATATTTTTATCTCCTGGCCTTTAAGATGACAAGATCCACCTGGCCCTATCTCTTGCTGGTTGCCAAAGTGAGCCCCAAACACAAGCAGATGTTACCGTACATGTTCTTAAATTGTGTCTGACAAACCCTGTGATTCTTCAGAAATTCTTTGAGGCTGTTCCTGGGGCAGGGTGTGTGTTTGTGTGTGTGTGTGTGTGTGTGTGTGTGTGTGTGTGTGTGAGAGAGAGAGAGAGAGAGAGAGAGAGAGAGAGAGAGAGAGAGGGAGAGAGAGAGATGGATGCCAAATGGCCTGGGTCTTGGATCCCAACTCCCCTCTATCCAGAGACATTCTGTTTTTTTGTTATGTTTGTTTCTTTTTTTAATCTGATTTAAATATAGAGTTCTAGATTTCTTATTTTGGAAGAATCTCATGTCAGGTTTTAAGACCTAGAAGCAGACTAGCTTACTTAGGCAAAAAAGGAATTTAGTAAAGAGAATTGAGGGGACATCAAGAAGTTAAAGGAAAGATGGATGGATTTGCAGGCTCCAGGAAGCTTGTACCTGGGAGAGCTCCAGGATCTCACTAGCAGGAATTAAATGGGTTCACTTTTCAGGGCTTCAGTGTTGGGCTTCCCACCAGCTTTCCCGTCTTTCTGTTAGGAAATGGTTTTGGAATTTGTGTTTAAATTCTCAGGAGCAAGAATCTGATTGGCTTAGATTGCAGGGGTAACTGGGTCGAGTAAGTAGGCTCATTCTTACCCATTTTGTAAAAATTTAGGTTGTGTATGGAGAGCAGTGATGAGACTGTGTTGAAATCTACTAGATAAAAGAAGCAGGACCTTGAGATGCATGGAAAGTGATCACATTATGGCACCTTTTTTGATATTCATCTTCCAGCAACAAATGGTGAAATTTCCCCTGCTCCCCCAGGTTTACCTGCCGCCCGGCTTTGCTAGTAGTACATTAGAGACCTCTCTACTGCTTGGGTATGGAATCCACTGTGTGCCTAGGGGAAAGTGGAAATACCTTCACTGACGTTCTCAAGACAACATGGGAGGAGTAGTTTGCTAAAGGAAGGTTGAGGTGATGTGGCCAAAGGATGTGACCATGGATGCTAGGTGGGACCAAACAACTGTCAGGACGACAACAGAGATGCCGTATGGGAAGGATTTTCTGCTGAGAAGAAGCTCACAGGCCCCTGGGTCTTGAATATTCATGCTAGACATTCTTGGTAAGCCAGTGCTTAGGCCACTGCTTCTTAAAGCTTGGCTCCTGGACCAGCAGCATCAGCACCACCTGGCGTCTTGTTAGGGGTGAAGTTTCTCGGGCTCCACCCAGACCTTCTGAATCAGAAGCTCTGAGACTAGGGCCCAGCACTAGGTTTTAACAAGGTCTGCACGATTCCGATGCACTCTCAGGTTGGAGAACCAGCAACCTCGCCAATCATTCTGAATGTTAAGCAGATGTCCAGAGATTCCTTTACTCCTTCACTTCCAATATTTGCTTTTTCTTAATACTCCCACCCGCCACCACTGGTTCTGCGCTCCTGGCTCCACAAGAGGAGCTGGAACTCTTGAGAACACCGTGCTCTCCCTAACTTCACATGCAGTGTTGCACCACCACTTCTCTTGCAAGATTTCTGTGGTAAGCTTACTCCGCGGGCCTCAGAAATATCCTGTTATCTGTGGTGGAGGGAATAGTGTCACATCCCAGTTTCCAAAGAATCCCATTTTTTCTCAAAAAAGAAAAGTATGGGGCACCTGGGTGGCTCAGTTGGTAAAGCATCCAACTTTGGCTCAGGTCATAATCTCACGGTACATGAGTTTGAGCCCCGCGTCAGGCTCTGTGCTGACAGCTCAGAGCCCGGAGCCTGCTTCACATTCTGTGTCTCCCTCTCTCTGCCCCTCCCCTACTCGCTCTCTGTCTCTCTAAAATGAATAAACATTAAAGAAAAGAGAAGTATGAACATAAGCTTAGGAATTCAGAGGTGTTCAGGAGTTACTTTGACAGGATTAGTTTGCCAAGTACTCCTAGATCACTAGACTGGATGACAAAGAGTGCTCAGTGTGTTCTATACTGCTGAACTTCTCAGAACTTTTAATAAGCTAGAGAGAGCGGAGAATCTCCAAGAAGGGGAATATAGTATATAATTTACCTGAATGCATTTAATTAAGCAGGGCTCATATTCTAGGAACGTATTCTGACTTAGACACTATCCCTAGACACTAGCTGTGACTCCCCCCTCCTAAACTCTTTCGTCTTGTGGAGTGTGCTGGGAATTTTTCTGGTGATTGTTTCTGAAATATTTAATGGTGTCAGTGAAACTTGACATAAGGGTAAAAATTAAGTCTTCCGTCATAAATCTTCCATTCCTACATTCGAAACTTAATGAATGAGTTCGCTGGCCCGAGGGTCAAGAAATTTGGCTTCAAGTTCTGGAGTTAGCCTCCATTTTGCCAGTTGTGGGGATTTGGAGATGAGCGTGTGGGAGAACATCTCAAGGGCTCTGTGCATTTCTAACCCTCCACCAATATTAAAATTCCAAAAGAGGCTATCATGTTTTATGGCATTTGAATTGTAGCAATTTATGGTTAACATTCAACTTTACCTTTTTATGACCATTACTGTTTGACATTTGGAGTGCTTAGAACATTCCAATATAGTCTTAGCACCTTTTTACCTCCAAAGCAAATTTCTCTGGACATCTTTAATTGCCTGTTTCTATTCAGAGCAAAATAAAGTAAAATTTAAACTTAAAATCTCTGACCTCAAGCCCCCAAGCAGACTGAATTACCTGTTTTTTTTTTTAATAATAAATTTCGATAGGTTATATCATGCCTCCTGTGTGCCAATTGAGAATTTTTCTGAAGAATTATTTGACCTCAGAGCTGGCTTGAGTTGGTTCCATATCTGATGGGCCCTGATCTGGAGGCTTTGGTCATCCAGGTGCATGGGCTGTTCCATTTCAGATCCTTGGAGGAAAAGCAGTTACTGTTCAGGTCACTTCTCAGAGCTGCACTGACTTGTGGGACTGTCACATGGCCTAGGAGTCACATGGCCTAATTTATTATTGAGTGCTGGCTGTGTGGAGATGAGAGTTTAAGACCATGAACTTTAGGGTTGGGTAGACCCAGATTCAAATTTATCTTTGCTATCTATAACTTGAGCCATCTCAATGATGTTTAATATATCTTTACACGCTTTGGTGGCAGAGAAACAAGTGTTTTGGAATGCTGGGGTAGAGATTTTTTTTTTCAGGGTGACTGAAGAATTGTCTACTCTTTCCCCTCATTATCTCTGATGATATTGAATTTGGGTTTGAAAGCTTTTTTTTTTTTTTTTTACAAAAGTGTCCTTAAATGGAAGAATATAGTTTATAGTTGGTGAAATTTATTTATTTTGCAGTTCTGATGTGTGCCTTATGAACAGTTAAGGATTGTAGTTAAGAGGGGGACTTTCCAAATTGGGTGCATGTGAATGTGTACCTTTTAGAGATCCTGGAGCCCAAGGGAGACTAAACTGAGACATGTTGTAATGGCTCCTGTTCTTTGTGACCACTTTGATTCCAGTAGGTTTCTGTGTCTTTAGCTCAATACATTAGTTACATCAGGCAGAAATGCGGGAGAGAAAGAGGAAGAGAAGGAAAGAGGGATAAATATACATAGATATACAGAGAAAGAGAAAGTGAGAGAGATTCTCACAAACCCATAACCCACCCTAAATGCTTATACATGAGAATATGAATACACATTGTGACCCACATACAGCCAGGACCCTATGTGGCCCTGTCTTGCCTAATGTCTCATTTTTATCAGAAACAGAGTTGAAAACAAATCAAAGCCTTATTCAAAGTCTTAGAAAATGACAAAGAAGGGAATAAATTCCAATTTCCTACCTATTTCATAAAACTACTCTATTCCTCTGTCTCAGTGTCTCATACTTAGGAATGATTCCTTTTCTCTGTACTGCCCCCAATGTTTCTTGATATATATGAGTTAGGAAGCTCTTCTGCTTTTTCCACTTCCCTATCTACTTTAGTATTTTAAAAATTATTTTTATATGTATCAAATAAGCCTTTTTTCTTTACTTTTCTTCCCTATGTACGATCATTTGGATTCTGCCTGGATTAACATTCTTTAGAGAAACAATAGGATAGACATTATATATAGAGAGACACACACACATCCATATATCATATCTGTATCTATATATCTATACCTATATCTTTATATCTGTATCATCTATATCATCTATATCATCTATATCATCTATATCATCTATATCATCTATATC
>NC_064815.1:8081652-8151591 GCF_023721935.1 Panthera uncia
TCATCTATATCATCTATATCATCTATATCATCTATATCATCTATATCTATATCTATATCTATATCTATATCTATATCTATATCTATATCTATACCTATATCTAATCTATGTCTGTATCTAGAGAGAGAGAGAGGGAGGCACTTATAAGGAATCAGCTTATACAGTTATGGAGACTACTAAGTCCCAAGATCTGTAGTTAGCAAGTTGGAGACCCAGGAGAGCCAAAAGCACAAATTCCAGTCTGGTTTCAGTTCAAGTTCAGACAAGGCCCATGTCCCAGCTCCAAACAGTCAGGGCCAACCTCTTTCTTCTATTCAGGCCTTCCACTGATTAGGTGAGGGTCATCCACATTAGGGAGGGTCACCTGCTTTACTCAGCCTATCTGTTCAAATGTTAATCTCATCCCCAAACACCCTCAGGGACACCAGAATGTTTGGCCAGATGTCTGCCCCAACTCCAGTCAAGCTGACACATAAAATCAGCCATCACACTTACTAATAAACGGGATTTCCCGAGCTAGAGCAAGATTTGTTCCCCCTTAACAGGCAGGAGAGTTATATTACAAAGGGAATTTAACACATCTTTCTCTTAATCCAGTCTCAAAAACTTTACAGGATAGGGGCTCAAAGGAAGGAAGCTGTGTTTTCAGTCATCCTCGCTTTCTTTTAGATTTGGACAGATGCTCATAGGCCGGGTGTGAGACAATGCACAAAACAAAAGAGAAAGAACAGCGAGTCTGCTTTCCAAGACATGCCCCCTCCAGGTGGTTGTGTGGACGAGTGAGTGTTAATGCAGCTTAATGCAGTCAATTGGCGAATAATGGATTACCCTGCACTGTGGTGGGACGGCAGTAGGCCCTCTGGATACACACAGAAACAAGACAAAGCCTTTTCCTTGGAGGAGCTCACCTTTTAGTAGAAAAGACAGTCTGGTAAACAGATTTAAAAAGAAAAAAAAACCCAACAATGTGTAAAGCGCTAATTAGAGAGAGATACAAAATTCCCAGAACACAGAGGATGGAGTGACAAAATCCACCTGTGACAAAATGAGGAGACTTTGATCTGGGTTTTCAAGGATGAGTATGTGTTCTCCTGAGAAGGAGAATAACAATGATTTTGCCTCTAGTGTGTTAGGCATCTTCATGTCTTTCAAATTTTCGTGCTAAAATTTTTCACTTAATTTATTCCTTATGAGAACCCCTAGGAGATGGATATTAATACCCCATTTTACAGATGAAGATACAGGCTCAGAGAGGTTCAATTTTACACAGCAGGGAGGAGGGAAGCCGAGGTATGAACCAAGGATTTTGTGGATTCAACCCCCTAGAAAGGAAGAATTGCAAAGACAGAGTGATGTGAAAGGGCCTGGGTGCACTCTGAACATGTTTTAGGAGTGCACGACTAAGGGTCCCATTGCAGGAAAATCATTCTCTGTGGGGATATGGCCTTTGGAGTTGGAGACGGAGCATTGGATCTGGGAGAAGATAGACGTGGGTGGATGGGACACAGATGGGGATGGGGAAGGCGATCGCTGTGCGGAGTATTAATGGTTGTCTGTCTCTCCACTCATAGAGGTGTGGGTGGGGGTCAGGTTTGTAATTAAGAGTGTGGGGCTCACACATACCTTATTTTGAACTCTGCCACTGCTAGCTCAGAAATGCTAGCTCCACAACCATAAAATTTGGGTAGTTACAGTACCCAACTCCAGGAACTGTTGATGGGAAAAGGAGACTGTGCATGTAAATTGCTTAACAACATACCCAACATCGATTAATTGCTCAATAAATGTAATTGTTATCATTACTGCCATCCATTCTCTTGGCAGGGTATAGACCCGTTTTCCTAGTGTACCTACTTAGGGAACTTTAAGAATAGTCATCATACATTCTTGGCAGGTTCTCTGTGTGTATCTGTGCAATCATATGCTGTAGATACAGCTGTGCTCTCCAAGGGCCCCTTGTAATTTATGCCAGGCTGCTGGTCTCACAGGCTATTTATATTTGTCCTGCTCTCTTATAAGAGCTGCCTCTGCGACATAATCATTTTTGCAACTCGTCTGCAAGACTGATGAAAGCAAACCCATGTTCATCTGTGTCTGTATGGCAGGTGGAGGTGACTGCAGTTGCCATGGTCATGTGCGGCTCTTCCCCTATGCATGAGGCTGGCGTTGCATATGGGATCTCAGTGGTACTGCAGTTTCCTGGAATGCGGTTAACTAGCCTGCATTTGCCTTGTGCTCAGTGTTGTGCCCAGTGCTGCATCACCACACACCCGCGTGCTGATCTTCATAGGGCCCTTTACTGTGTGTTCTTGGGCGATTTCCTTAAATTCCCTGAACTCTGTTTCCCCAACTGTACTGTAGGGATGATATTCTATATCTTGTAGGGAAGTTATGAATATTCAGATAATGTGGTTAAAATATCCGGCATCTCGTAGATATTTAGTGGATGTAAGCAGTTAATCTTACTCTGCACATTCATGCACTGGACTTTGAATTCCCAAGAAAAGGAACTCTATCTCATTAATATTTGTATCCCCAGTGCCTACCACATAGCAGGCACACATGTGTGTTAATTGAGTGAATAATCAACTAAGTAAGGTGGGCATTATCCCCCTGCTTTTTTTATAGGTGAGAAATGGAAACTCAAAGAGTGATAGTCACCACATGGAGGAGTCACCACATGGAGGAGTTCCGGTCCCTACCGGAACTAGATTTCTAGAGGACTCCAAAGGCCAAATTCTCTTCTCTGAAACTGGAGTTTTGATTCTGCCAGATTTTGATGAAAATTAGCATTTAGTGCCTTAATCTCTTTCAATTCTGCTTTGTTAAAGGGATGTTAATAAGAGTAACATTTCCTGAACATCTGTGTACCGGGGGCCATGCCGGATATTTTATGAACATTACATTATTGAACTTGCAAGCAAGCAGCAAGACCCAGGTTCCAATCCCAGCTGGTTGAATGCCAAGCTGATCTTTAAATTCTCTTCCACACTCGTGTTTGCTTTAGCTAGAGATGTGGCTCAACATGGGATGAATCTCTGAGATGAAGGATTTCTAGCAGACTTGTTACAAGAGCTCAGGTGGACAAACCCTGAAAGGCAGATGCTGAATCAGAATCAACACATATGTGAGGGTCTCCTTGAGATGTGGTGGTTTCTCCCTCTCTAATTCCACCAGGACTGGGCTGATCTCCATTTACATGCTGGGTGATGGATATGTCCTAAGGCAGAATTATTTATTTAAACCATCAGGTGCACAAATCAGATTTCAGTTACCAAGAAAAGTACATTGTATACCCATTTCTGTAGAAAAATCAGAGAGTAAAAACCTTGATTAACAATCCATATATATCTCAGCTATCCTCCCCCATTGTTGTTACTTGAAAACTTCCCAAGGAGGCCATGGGGGTTTTCCTTGATAGGAAGAAGTCCTTGTCAAGTGCTGAGATGCTTGGAGAGTACTGTAATTCAGGATAATGAAGCTCCTTTACGCTGGCAATTCAAAAAGATAATTACCTGACATTGATTTACTCTTCTTCCTTATTAAAAGAACTCCAATTTTGTTCAGGGTAGAAGTGTACCCAACTAAAACTCTTGATTTCCCAGATTCCCTTGAAGCCAGAAGTAGCCAAATGATACAGACAGGGGCAAGGAGATCAAAACAGTTTGCCGGGTGGAACTTCCAGGAAAGTTTCTGCTTTCTTGGTAGAAGGGGGCAGGTGTCCTTTTATTCATTACTGCTACTCATTGCTCATTTTACTCATTGCTACCGCTGCTATTATACATGCGTGTGCATGTGCACACACACACACACACACACACACACGTGCATGTTTCCTGCTTGATGTTACTTATGTTGCGGATATGAGGCCTGGGAGCAGAGCAGACCGTAAAGGAAAGCTAAGAGAGCTACAGAGATGCTTATCTTGAGACCATGTGATCACTGAACCAAGTCAGCAGCCTTCTTGTTATATGAAAGGAGGGACCTATTTGTTAATTGGCCATTCTATTACTTGCAGCTGAGAGCGTTCCCAAATGAATTATATGAATTTACTGAGGCATGTCTTATAAGGCCTACCACTTACAGGAGCATGTTGCCTGGTTCTCAGATCACTAGTGTGTGTCCTATAGTAGGGATGGGGGTTGAGGGGAATCAAGATAGCCTGGTCCTCATTTCCTGAGCTGGTTCAGAGTTTTATTTTTGAGTCTTTTAATGAATCTGAGCTTAAGGAGAGAGCCAGGCCCCTTTCCTCCCTGCATTATACATCAGGGAGCAACAAGGTCAATGGGGCATAGAGTGAGCCCATGAAGGAGAACTCTGACAGTCTCTCATATGGATGAAGACTTGGAGATATTTATCAGCCTTTTAAGAGATGTGAATTTCCCAGAGGGAAGGCAATTGGCTTTTTATTTGAGCTATGAGGATGATGGATCCAGAAACAAGAAGCATGGTGGAATGCAGGTATAAATAAAGCTGATCATCTCTGAGGTGGATTCATCAACATAATCTTTGAAGATGGCTTGGTTTTTGTGGGAGCTGCCCCTTGCTCATATCACAGTGCTTTCTTAGTGTTGGGAGTGGGGTTTGTAAGCGAGTGAGAACAAATATGGTAATTGGAGAACTTCTATAAAGGGTAGCAAATGAAGAAATGTATCTGTTGCACCATTGACTCTTAAATAGATCTGACACATCTATGCAAAGAGCTTTGGGCCATTTGGAAGCCCTGGCAGAACAACCAACTACAGTTGTCTGGGTTGTGCACTGTGTAAAGCCAGGAGGTGCCAGTTGCATAAAATGATCATATGTGACAACCCCATGAGAAGTGCATGGTGATTTTAACTATCTCTGATGCTCATCTGAGCTTTTCTGGCAACTACCCACATTGACCTTGCTTTTTCCCCCCACTCCTGTTCATTTATTCATCTTCCAATTCAAAAAAAATTTTTTTGAGCCGTTGCTCTATTCCAGACCCCTTGCTAGGGCCTGAGAAAATGATGGCGAAAACAGGCAGATCTGGCCTATTCTTACAAAGCTTATATGCCTAACAAGGAAGATAAATATTAAACACAGAAATAAATGTAAATATACAGACATGGTTAGCATAGAATGGAGAGGCATTTCATTCTAGGAAAACTTAAAATGTAGAGTTTTCAGCTGGTCTGAAAATCCAGGGACTACTTGAACTGCAGTCTGTAGGACTAATGGAAGTTACTGGAGCAAAGAGAAGGAAAAGCATGCCTGGGTGAGGGAACAGCATGTTCGAAGTCCTGTAGTGGGAGGAAGTTGGCTGAGTGCAGGGGACTGAGAGGAAGCCAGGATGACCAGTGTGGTGTTGGAGAGGGGGTGCTCGCTCTCTAAAACTAATTCAGCTGTCTGGTTTTGAAAACCTGTTTGGACACTCTTACTGCCAGCTGTCCTGTGTAGGTCTGTTTTGCCTCTTTCACATCAGTCTCATCTGAGCCCCCATCATCCAACTCTACCAAGCCACCCACACCACAGGATGGGGCCTCACCTCTCACCTCCCCTTGAGATTCACAGCATGAGAAGCTTGAATATAGCCACAGCACTGTTCTACTCCCCAACGTCCGAAGAACCCGGGGCTCCCAAAGCATTGTTATTTGTCCAGACGGGACAAGACGGACTGTCCAGATCTTCTCCACTTGCCATCTCAAGTAAAACACTAGGATGCTACAAAACGAAGGCTGGCCTTTCCACCCTTGCTCTGTATCTTAGCTTGCAGACCTCACATTATTTCCATTGCCAGTCCTTTTGGAAGATGAACAGTTGGATGAGCCAGGAGGGAAGGGAGAAGGAGGGAGGGGAAAAAAAGAACACACGAACTCTTTCTTAAGAAATCAGAAGGGCAGTAGGCGGACGAAAGGACTCTGTTTGTTCCTTGCTCTTGGCATGGTGGTCAAGAGCATGGGCTTTGATGGAGCCAGGTGCTCAGCCCAGCTGTGCTGTTTTTTATCCATGTGATTCTAGGCAGAGCTTTCTACTGCTCGGAGTCTGTTTCTTCAACTCCTCAAAAAAAAAAAAAAAGGATGATTATACTTACATTCAAGAGTTGCTTTGAAGATGAACTCAGATAATACAACAGAGCTCTTAGGCACGTGGTAAGTTGTCAGTAAATCGTAGCTGTTATTATTTTATTAACATCAACAAGCATAAAGAAGAGAAAGGTAGACTTTTGTTTATCAGAGCAGAAAACTAAAAAAAAATTGCTAGAGCTCATAAAAGATGATAGAATAATCTTTTGGGACTGTCAGCATTTTAGACTTCAGACATTGAAATATCAACAGGATGGACCATCTGTCACGGGTGTTGTAGAGAAGATTACCACTTCGAGGGTCCTTCTGTGAGGGATAGTAGAGGAAGGCCATTGTATTAAATCATCAGGGCTTCTCCTTAGCTACCAGATGCTCTGAGTTTTGCCGCTCTTCCAAGAGCTTACCACACTCTGATCTTTGGAGATAGCTTGGCATCATTCCTTCTGTCTGTCTGTCTTATGACATAAACCTAAAAGTCCCAGATGTAGTATTTCTTGGGTAGTGGAAGATCCTCTGAGTTTTTATCTGATGCAGTTTTGAACCTCTCTTGATGGTGATGCTGTCCAATTAGAGAGCCAGGTCTTCTGGGACACCTGGCTGGCTCAGTCGGCTGAGCGTCTGACTCTTGATTTCAGCCCAGGTCAGTATCTCATGGTTCATGAGTTCAAGCCCTGCATTGGGCTCTGTGTTGACATTGAGAAGCCTGCTTGGGATTCTGTCTCTCCCTCTCTGCCCCTCCCCCACTTGCTCTCTCTCTCTCTCTCTCTCTCTCTCTGTCTCTGTCTCTCTCAAAATAAATAAACTTGAAAAAAAATTCTACTGAAAAAACAAGCCAGCTCTTCCTATGCCTAGTGCATTCCTATCAGCATGTTACTGACACGGGAGAACCTGAGCTCTTTGGGCAGATAGATTTGGGTTTGAATCCCTCTAGGCTGGCTGTGTGACCCTGAGTAAGTGGAAACTCTCTCTCCGAGCCCCGTTTCCTTATTTATCAGGAAATGATACCCCTGTGTGAGTGCTCTGGTTTGGGGGGAGGTTTAGAGATAATGTCCACATAGTGACTAGCACAATATCTGAAACAGTGTGTGGACTTTCGGACACAGGAACCAGAAATTATAACAATAAACACAATAATAATAGTTAATATTATTGATATTGCTAGTTATTCAACATATTTTTTAAACTATCAAAAGACTGCTTCATTTGAAGCAGCCACAGAGAAATGAATACCTTGCCCTTGGTTGGGGAGAGAACACTGCAGAGAGATGAGAAAGACTTGATTGGCAGAAGTTTGGGGCTCTCTGTGCGTGTATGTGTGTATGTGTGTGTGTGTGTGTGTGTGTGTGTGTGTGTGTGTGTTTACAAAATTGGCAGTCCTAAAAAGAAGTTACAAGAGTAGCTACCCAGGGAGAAACTGATCACAAAGCCGAGTGTAAGCAAGAATTATGCTTTCCTTCTGTGCTACAGGAGTGCTGCACCCTCTGGGGGCTGCTTTTCATTTGTAATCTGAGTAACTCAGTCGAGCTGCTGACAGCCAACCTTGCATTGATTGGGAACTCTGCAGGGGCGCTTAGGCACCAGGGCACCCCGGGACCATCGTTTCTCTTATTAGTCATCACTCTCCATGGTGAGCGTGTGTGTGTGTGTGTGTGTGTGTGTGTGTGTGCGCGCGCGCGCATGCACGCATGTGTGTCCGTGTCATAGTGCTGGGACGATTATTCTCGGCCTTTGTGGGACCTGGTGGAGAGAACTGCAGATAAGAGCTCTGTCCAGACGTAGCCTCTGACAGCAGAAGGCCCTGTCCTTAGGCTGACCCCAGCCCCCTATCAAAGGGCCTGCCTGAGAAAGCTCCATGCTGCCCAGAGACTGTTTTAGTCAACACCTGATGTAGACCACTGACTTTTCTTTCTTAGGCCATTTACTAAAAAGGTCTTATAATTGTAAAGATGCATCTCTTAAAACTCAAGTGTTTTTCTCAAGGAAAAGCCTTTCATTTTAAATATACTGATCAGAAGGATAGGACCTCTGTCTTCCAGTCTCTGGAGGAGGGTAGAATCCTAACTTCGATGACAGCCAGCTGGCAGACACAGCTGGCCTAATCTCATTTATCCTGACCAAGCCTTTGTAAATTTCCTCCTCTCTGACTCGGCTGAGCCCCTGCTCCCCCTAACTCTCCCTTCAGAACACCCAGATCGTTTTTGCACAAATGGAATGGAGTCCCGCTTTTCGCCCTGCTGTCAGTAGTTACTGAGTAAAATAGAAAATAAAATCTGTTTTTACCACTTTAATTATTGTCCACTGTGTTTGTCTTGGCCTTGGAAAGGCTTTCACAGGGCAGAGTGGATGTATTTCTTTGATGTCTGGTCACCGGCAGAGGGTCAAGGGATGTTTCTCTTCTTTCTTTCCTGAACAAGAGACTGCGTCAGGCCATTGTGACAGTGCCTGGATATTAACACAATGGACATAAAATGGGAATGATAATAATACCTGCTTAATGAAGTTGTCCTGAGGCTTAATTAAGTTAATGGAGCTAATTGACCTGGAGAAGCAGAGTATTTCAGACTCCTCACCCTCCCCTGGGATGCACTAAGGCTTCCAGGAATCTTACAGCTCTCAGGCACACAGACCCTTTCCTTTGGGGATGTCAGAGAATGTCCCTGGTGAAGGTGAGAGACATGGTATGGTTATCGAGCACGTAAGTATGTGCCAGGCACTAAGCAAGACCCTCTATCCTTTGTCTCAGGTAGGTCTTCCAACAGAACTTCTGTTTGTAAGGTAAGGAGGGAAAAGCAATTTGGCAGATTGGCCACCAGAATTTATCTCTTTTCCCTCTTCTTAAACCCCATCGGAGAGATAGCAGGAAGGAGGGGAGGAATGAGGGAGGGAGGGAGGAAGGTATTATCTTACAAAGAGCACAGAATAGACCAGGAGAGATTTAGATGGATTCTGGGAGGTGGAAAACAGAAAAGGTGATGAGTGGCATCGAAGAACAGAGACAGTTATAACTGGCATTTTGAGGCACAGAGTACTAGGGAAGGCAGGAATGAGTTGGTACTTAGAAACTGTACATGGAGCTTTGACCCTCCCGATCCCCCTGCCCCTCCCTGACACAGTCAGACAACTCCCTCTCCTCCCACCCCTCACCCCTGCCACACGGAAGTAGAATTTCTATATTGATAAACGAGAAAAGCCCAGGACTCATGGGGTCAACAGGGATAGCAGACAGTTGGAAAGAGAAATGGGAAAACCCTGGGGCCTCTCAGCTCCCTTGTCCTCCTCATCCAGATGCTTGGAGGATTTTTATCTGGAGAAACGGACAGATCCATGAGAAAAGACGTCAAGATACTGAAATCTTGTGGTTCTCCAATGAACAAGCTGACTCACTGCCTCATCGTCTTAGGAGAAGTTTCATCAGCCAACACCATACCCCGCATGCGTGGAACTCACGAAGGGCTTTCTAGAGTCCTCTCTTCAGTCTGATCACCACTCAGTGCAGGAAATCTCCAGGCTGAAAGGGAAAGACCCAAATAAGCAAGAAACAAGGCGAGAACAAGAAAAATGTACAGTATTTAAATAAGGGGAGGTAAATATTAGGAGGATCAGCTAAAGCAGTGGAGAATGGCTGCCCCAGGGAGCAAGATTCAGGAGTGAGGAAGATTGAAACTGCTGAGTTTCATGGTAAGACTTTTAGCACTCTTTGATTTTTCTTTAAATGTGTGTATTTGGCAAATATAAAATTTAATTTTATAATCTTACGGGAAAGAAATGCTTCCCATTGAACAGAGGAGTCAACAGAGGCTCAGAAGGGTAAGGTGACTGGCCCAGTATGATGGCAGGCAAATCATAGAGCCAGATTCGAACCCACAAGTATCTGTCTTAAAACCTCAGGATGTTGCTCCTTCTCCTGAGTGATTCCGTGCTCGCTATGTAAAAATCAGTTAAAGAAAACCAGCCTCTGACAGGTAACATTCCCCTTATGAGCCTTCTGTGAGGTCAGTTCGAGTGAGTCGAGTGTTCAGTAAAGTCTTCAAGTCCCTCATTAAGGGAATGAGACTGGGGGCTCTGGGCTGTTCACTGCATGATTCCAGGCACGATCTCCGTTGTGGCCCAGACGGTTATTGCTGCAACTCAATATGGTGGCCCCCAAGGACTCCCGGAAGACAGCAAAGAATGAGAAATCCATGGCCTTAAAATACATTATTGATGTCTGACTGCATTGGGAACCAGGGAGTTTGGAGGCATCCTTTTAGAGTTTTGTTTTTTTCTTTTTTCTTTTTTTCAAATCTCCTTCCTTTTCCAAAATAAATAAATAAAATGGACTCCATGCCAGAAATCCAAATCTTTGTAAGCGTTTCTGTTTCAAGTGTTAGCAGGAGTTTTCATAGTTTGGGTTGCCCCAAGAAATGCCAACCTCTTATTTTCTCTCCTGCCATTAAAGGCAAGCAATGCAGGGCTTCTAGAAGTTTAACCTCTAAGTTGATCAATGAAGACAGTTGAGGAGGGAGAAAGACCTTGAGAAAGACATACTGTGTCTTGATTCAGGGTCTGACAACTCATATGCATTTGGGACTGATATTGGGGAATCCAAGGATTGGTGGCTCTTCTTTTTAGTGGAAAGCACCCTTATCCAGGTCAATTTGGAATAATAATGGTTCTGTTCATCAAAGGCCATCTCTTCTCAGAGGCCTTCTCTGACTGCCTACCTACCCAACCATGGGATAGGTTAGGTGTTTAGGTTTAGGTTTCTATGGAAGCCCTTCTACTTCCTTTTTAGCATGAGTGGTAGCACGAACTGTGCTTAAATGGAATTGTTGGTTTATTTTTCAACTTACTTTCCTGATTATAACCTTTGCAAGGTTAGGGACTGTGCCTGTCTTGTGCAGTACAGTATTTCCTCACCTGGCACACAGCAGCCTTAATAAGTATTTCCTGATAGACCAAAAGAATAGAATATTGTAACTCAACGGTACATTCTCCCCAGACCAGTGTTTTTATTTTTTATTTTTCTGAGTGGTATGCCACCTTCCCATCCTTATTACTTAGAATCGCTGAAATGTGACATTCATGCTTAGCAAAGGTTTGTTTGTTTTTTTTTGTCCTTAAAAAAGCAATCCTAGACAATGTGTGTGTGTAGAGTGGGGTGACTACACACGCGTGTTAGAATAACTGACGCAATCTCCATCTGGAGAACAATCATCACTCCCTCAGCCACTGCCACTGAACCCTTTTTCTGAATGCCTCTTGTGTGTATGTGTCACCATATCCAGTCTTTCAGCTTTCCAGATCTTAAAAATTCGTTGGGAAATTTCTCTGCTCCATCTGACTTAATCCTTTGTTATAGCAGAGTGTACCAGGACCTCTGTCTTGATATGTCTGTGATCTTGTCCCTTTTCACCAGCCTCAGGCTTCAAGCAGTGAGAAGGGAACTTAATCGTTCTTGTTGGCTGCCATCTTGTTTCTCTCCTCCTCCTCTTTATTTTTCCTAAAATAACTGCAACACTAAGTTGTTAAAGCCTACAACTCATAGCAGAGTTTAGCTAGACAAAAGGCTGATAAGCTCTAAGATAGCTGAGATGCCAAAGAAATTTAATAGTACCCTAATATGGCTTATGAATGGAATGGAATGGGTAGTTACGAGCCTCTTACCACATCTCATGGCTGGAGTGAGTCCAACACATAGGATCTAGAAGGGATTTTAGTGGATAGAAGGTCCAACCACCTCATTTTATAGTTGAAAGGTGCACAGAGTGGAAGTGAGTCCTCCCAAGTCAAGTAAATCCCTTTCAGCAATTGAAGAATGAATTTGGTAATGAGAATAATATTTTAAGATATTATTTATTTGTTTTCATCTCCTACCACAAGAATCATGTTCCCAGAGAGCTGTTGTACCATTAGAGCCCCAGGGAAAACAAGAGAAAAAAACCCTTTGGCTCAGAAAAGAGCAGGATAAGATATAAGTGAAATTCTCATAAAATAAGAAGGATAGAAACCCCCCTTTAACCCCTGGCTCAGAATGGGTGAAACTAAGTAAAAGTGGATGTTGGGAGACACATGGATCCTGCCCATTTCTTTTCAGGATCAAGCCTGGAGGGTAGGTTGGGATTTGGGGACTTGACTCCTCCCTAGCTGCCCCAATATTAATATGGAGACTTCTGTATCAAAGTGATACTAATATAATAAGATTGGAAGGGAGAGAGACAGATACAGTGACTGGATTAGCATTCCCAAGTGATGTTAGAGTCCTATGTTGTAAAGTGGACCAAGAAATTTTCCTGTGCATCACCGTGGAAGAGAAAGAGTGTAGAGAAGAGTCTATTATTTGGGAAGTTTCCCAGGGTGAGGAAATTACCCTGCCAGTAGGGGCTACCATACAGGAATCCTGGAGCTGGGACCTTGAAATCAAGTATATCCAGCCCAATATGGGGTTGAGTCAGAATGTGAGTCCCGACAAAATAAGAAGACAGTCACTGAATTCAGCAGCTTCAGACTTCTCCCTCAGATCCTGATTAGTGATTATCTGGGCACAGTGCATTTCTGCAGAGAGTGGGGAAGCCGGAAGTACGGAAGCACCCAAGGTCGGCCTCTTCCCCTCTCCCCAATGCCCATAATCTATCTCGGGAGTGATCAGGAGAAGAGGAGGGAATTGGGAAGTCAATCTCGTCCAAAAAAAGCGTGTGTTTCATATAAAAATTGTTTACATTATTGAACAGGATCTGGCTTGCTGTATTTGGGCTAAATGTAGAGCCCTCTACTCCGCCATTTACCTACCCATCCACCAAAGGAAGGTGGGAATTCCTACAGAGTGTGATGCTAGTCATAGGAGGTAAATAAAGTACACTTTACATACCTCAGTGTCATGGGAGCATATTGGCCACCCACTTACAGGTTTCCAGTGTCATTGCTGAACTTTCTTATCTGCTTTAATTCAGCCTGGTGCTAACGGCAGGTGCTTACTCATAGGTGCTTACTGGTGAGCCTTATTGGTAGGCCATGGAGATCTTAGGGGTGTTTGGAAAATGAGTAAGTAAAAAAGGGTCATGGATTTAGTCTTTTTGTGAATGATGTTCTATATCCCTTCCATGAATAGTGGGCATGATAGACAATTCAATGAAGCCTTCCTTTCCTAGTTGAAGGACAAGTTCATGTGTCCCTATAATAATGATACCTTTGTTCTTCACAGCCTTAGCAGCTGGAGTGATAGTGTCGTTCTTTAATTAGAGGGAGGAATATAAGAATTATTTAACCCAACCCCTTCATCTCACAGGTGGGAAAAGCAAGGCTTTGTGATATAAGGTGGTTTACCCATGGCTACCAAGAAAGTTAACAGCAGAAGCAAGCCCAGAACTCAACGCATCCTAATTCCTGGTGTTCTAGACTAGTCTGCTCTATATTTTGCAACCTTCTCTGTACATAAGAGATCACACCTAAGGAGAAAACCATCTGGTGTACATGAGTGAAGCAGTTGCCACTGGAGGATAAGAGGATGAACTCTGATGACTTCTGGGAACTTTGGTAACTGTCTCACCTCTGAGACTCAGTTCCAGGACACTTTTCCCTTGAGCTTTGGCACATCCAAAACTTGATACCCCTAGGAGAAGAAGCAGCACAGCCACTGGGACTTGAAAAATTCCAAGAAAACACTGACATGTGGATGGCAGGAATCACAGTGTTCTCTTTCTTCTCTAACAGAATCCGCAGGATGCCAAAAAGACAAATGCATTTTTTCTCCTCCAAATTATTCCTCCTACAAATGCTAAGTATCTCCATCTGGGAGACATTTAACATTTCAAGGAGTACTCGCCACGTATCAACTGTCTCCCCAAAATAACTCCCCTTCTTGCTGTAGGAACTGCCAAGATCCAGCCCAGACAGAAGGGAAACAGTGTGTCTGGGAGGCCTCAAGTTAGAGAGCAAGAACAGCCATCCCCTCACCTGGGACCATCCCCTCTTCTCTCTTCAGAGTGTATTTCGATGACACAGAGTCTGGATGTCATTGCATCCCTCTCCTGAAAGGCTGGGTTTCCAGAAAACATTTCGTCCGTGACATCCCGCCACATGATTGTCTCATGTTTCTTCTGACTCCTTCAGTTCATTCAGATACATACAGGAAGTCACATACATTTCCTGATAGACCGAGTAAGAGTGTGTCTCATGAAAGATGGCGGTGATGGGAATATCTGAGCTCCAAATAAGATCCAAGAACTTGTCTTCACCACTTTCCTTTCTGCTCCGCTTGAATTTGCCAAATCCAGCCATGGGGGAAATGAACACTGCACTGACGTCTCCAGGCCATGGATCCTGCATTTATCCATTGCCCACCTCCTGTTTATTTGTTACCTACAGTGTGGTGGTAGCTAGGAGAGAGCCAAGGAGAGAGGAGACACACAGGCTTGGTCATCACAGCGTGCTGTGTGACTAAGGGGGGAGGTGTATAAAATATGTCCACAAGTGTCACTGCATCTGGGTAGAATGGTACAGGAAATCCTGCTAAAGGACCATAAGAATGGCAAGAAGGCACTGCCAGCCTTTGTGGTATACATGGCACTTGTCCTAACAACTTTAAGGAGGAGGATTAGAATTTCAACATGTGGAGATCAGTTGAGTGAAAGACGTCTCCGGTGCGTGGAAAAGCTTGAGCAGACAATTCAATGTTGTAAAGGAGTCCGGAGCTGGATTTCATTTATTCATTCCCTCCTTCATTCATTCAGTACAAATGACATGTTCTTAGCTCAGAGTACGTTCAGGGCCATAGAGCTAGGACCTGGGCATATGAAGATACATAAAAGATGACCACAAGAGTCTTACCTAGTGGGCGCATCAGAGAAGTGGAGGAGAAAGTGCAGTGTAGGGTGGCAAGAACCATAACCAAACAGAGGTGGGGACTTGCTTCAGGCTTGGGAAGCCAGGAAAGACCTTCTGCAGGGGAAGAAAGCAGATGCCAAAGATGGAACAAGTACTTTCCAAGCAGTGCTTGGCTCTGCAGGCAGACTGGGGGGGGGGGCACTGCCAGGTGGGTAGGTGGCGAAAGAGTGGAACCTGCTTAAGCTGTTTGCGTTTTCTTAGCACAGGAGTTCCTCCATCCATGCTTCTGTTTATGGTGATGCAGTGGAAACAGCAAGGCTGTTGATTCACACCAACACCGGGAGTCCTGCTGTCAGCCTGTGACGGGTAGGAAGGTCTAGCTCTGAAATGTGCGGCACTGCCGTTGACCACTTGTTCGCCAGTGTTCTCGTCCCATTTTATGCTGTTGATTCTCTTTTCCTCAGCACGTTGGTCTCGGTTGCCAATGACTTCGTTGAGGACAGGGAGTAAGCCCTTAGAGCCGTTAGCACAGGGCTGAGTCACATAATAGATGCCCATTGTATACCTGATGACCCATTGGCATGGGTGTGTGTGTGTGTGTGGGGGGGGTGTGGGTGTGTGTTGTGGGTGTGATTCCGTGGGGACTGCAATAGGGGATTGTTCTTGTTTTTGACAGACTATAATATTTCTCCAGCTTTTCTTTTCATTGGTGATGCTTTCTTATTATGTGCAATCCTTTGTTCTCTTATGTATGAATGATAGTTTATTGGCTGGGAACAGAATCTTCTGAAAGGAAACATTTTTAGGTAATGTATGTGTTTATAGGTGGTCCGTGTCAGTGACTTGCCACCAGAACACCTGTCATCAGATGGTTAAAAATTTTAAAAAGTATCTATTTTGAGTTTTTTGTAAACTCAGATATTTGTTAAACCCCTGTGTATCATTTAAAGGGGAGGAAGTATTGCTTTATACCAAACATTTAAAAGTATTATTGATTATTAAAAAGAAAGAAAAGTTAAAAATAAAAAATCTAGTGTCATTGTTAATATGTTGCTATGTTTGTTGCATATCTTTGTATTCTTTTATGCATGTGTATATATGCACTGTGTGCTTTTAAAAATTAGGATTGTAGGGGCACCTGGGTGGCTCAGTCGGTTAAGCATCCGACTCTTGATTTCAGCTCATGTCATGACCTCATGGTTTGTGGGTTTGAGCCCCACATTGGCCTCTGTGCTGGCAGCATAGAGCCTGCTTGGGGTTCTCTCTCTCTCTCTCTCTCTCTCTCTCTCTCTCTCTGTCTCTCTGTCTGTCTGTCTCTCTTTCTCCCTTTGCCCCTCCACCACTTGTGCTCGCTCGCTCTCTCTGTCAAAATAAGTAAACATTAAAAAAAGAAAAAACATAAATAAAAATTATGATTGTTGGTTACATCCTGACTTAGAGGATGCATTTTAAAATACTGTAAGTAGCATGTAGACATTAAATCCCTTTATGTGAACATAATTTTTAATGGCTGCACCGTGCATCATGTGAGAATCTAAGTCTTGAGGAGAGAATCGGAATTAATCCAATCCACAAATAAATACGGAATTTCTGCTTTGATAAGGAGATGCTCCAGTAAGAGTACACGATAGGGGATTTGACATGGGGGTCAGGAAAAGCTTCCACATCACAAGAGGGTGATGACTCATTGGAATCTAGATGATTATTCCAAGTGCCCCTAGCACGCTAGGCAGGGATGGCATAGATATGGCATGAGAAGGGACTCCCAGGAAAGATGACAGTATGTGCAAAGTACTGGCAACAGGGAACGGGGGACCTTTTGGGGACTTCTGTTGTGTAACTGATTTTCACTGCTTACTTGTATGTCTTTACATCACCTCCTGGCCATCTTACTGACCTCTTTCATTTTCCTGTTGTGTTTTCTAGAGCTACACGCATATTGTTTCCCACTCATCCTAAGACCATTCATGATTTCAGCCTTTGCCGGGAGTCAGGCCCCTTGCCTGTGTCTGCTTGTGTAATCCTCACTGTCCTTTATGGGAAGGGTTCAGTGTTCCTCATACACAGGAAACCCACACTTGCACCAGCCAAGGAATTTACCAAAGTGGTGTTCAGTTGCTAGTGAGTGATGCAGCTGGGATCCAGACCCAACCCTAACGTCATTGTGTGTGTGTGCATCCGGCCTGGCATTAAGCTAACCTTTTTATAATTTTTTTGATGATAAATTAAAAAAAATTATATTTGATTCTCAACCCCTGTACTAAGAGTCAAAGCATCAAGCAATTTCTATTTTCTTTTGTTAAATAGGGAATTCTTTTTTTTTATTGTGGAAAGAACACTTAACATGAGAGCTACCCTCTTAACAAATTTTTAAGTGTACAATACAGTGATGCCGTGTGTAAGCATACTTTTGTACGGCACATTTCCAGAATGTACTCTTCTTGTAAAACTGCAACTTTATACGTACAAGTTGAACAGCTGCTCACTTTTCCCTCCTCCCCGCAGCGCCCGGAAATCAGCATTCTACTGTTGCTCTGAGTGTGACCATTTCAGATGCCTCATGCAGTATTTGACCTTCTGTGGCTGGCTTATTTCACTTAGCAGAATGTCCTCAGCGTTCATGCGTGTTGCTGCATGTGGCAGGATTTTCTTTTTTCTTTAAGGCTGAATAATATTCCACTGCATATGTAAACACCCCATTTTCTTGATCCATTCCTGTCAGTGAACATTTAGGTTGTTTCCGTATCTTGGCTCTTGGAAATCATTCTGCAGTAACATGAGAGTGCATATATGTTTGAGATCCTGATTTTAGATTTTTTTTTTTTTTGGATAAATACCCAGTAGTGGGATTGCTGGATCATGAGGTAGTTCTGTTTGTGATTTTTTTGAGAAACCTCTGTACAGTTTTCCACTCTGGCTGTACCACTTTATGTTCCCACCACCAGTGTGAAAGGGTTACGGTTTCTCCATGTCCTTGCCAACACTTGCCATCTTTTGCCTCTTTGGTAATTGCCATCTAATGGGTGAGACATGATAGCTCGTTGTTTTATTTATTTATTTATTTATTTATTTATTTAACTTCTATTTTAGAGAGAGAGAGACAGAGAGAGAGAGAGGGAGAGGGAGAGAGGGAGAGAATCATAAGCAGGCTCCATGCTCAGTGTGGAGCCTAACATGGGGCTCGATCCTACGACCCTAGGATCACGACCTCATCCGAAATCAAGAGTCAGATGCTCAACCGACTGAGCCACCCAGGTGCCCCATCTCAGTGTCATTTTGATTTGTAACCTAATATTTTGGAGGGTTTTTTTTTACTTCTCTTTTTAAATATCTAAACTGTTAAAAAGCAGGGACCTTAATTTTGTCCACGACATTAATGGTTGTGTTTCTGTTGTTTGTAGGTGGGTAAAGAACTGGTTATTGATACCTGGAAGCTGTTCTTTTACAAGGTTAGCAAAGTCTCTATTCCAAGATTTCTGCCTTTTTAAATAAGGCAGAGGTGAATATCGAATTTTGTCAGAAACCTTTTAAGTATTTGATGATGGTCTTTCCTCTTTGACCCACTGATATGATAAATTATGTTAATAGACTTCTAAATATTAATTGACTCCTGACAGTAAATCATCCTTGGTTTCCTGGAGTAAAATCTGCTGGGTCCTGGTGAATTACTCTTCCCAAGCATAGCTGAGTCGGGGTGCTAGTGTTTTATTTTGTGCGTTTATGCCAGTAAGTAAGATTGGACTGAAGCTTCCTCCTTCCCTGTTCGTAGTTGTTAGATCTCAGCAGTAGAGTTATGTCAACCTCACTAAAGAAATTAGGACACATTTTCTCTTTTTATTTCTTCTTGAACAAAACATGGGAGTTACTTATTTTTGAAATGTTGAAATAGTTAACATTTAGAATAATTCAGGCCAAGTACCTTCTTCAGAGGTGATTTTTATATGACTTGTTCAATTTCTACAAAGTTAGTGTTCTACTCCGATTTCCACAGAGTCAATTTTTTATAATTTGTGTTTTCCTAGAACACCATCAATATTACAATTTTCATATTTATTTGGTATATGATTATGTATTTATTATACATGGCATTATCTTAAAAATTACTAATTAGTAGGATTTTTAAAAAATTCGCATTTCTCCATAGTGTTGAGAGGCTAACTAAAGCACTGGTCAGAAGTCCGTTGTGGAGCAAGGTGGCCGGATTTTAATCTCACCTCTGCTGCTTGCCTCTTGGGTGATCTTAGGCTCACCAGTTCTCTGTTGTCTTCCTCACTTTCTTCATTTGTAAAATGAGGGTAACAATAGTACCCTCCTTGTAGCGTTGTTAATAAGAGTTAACCAGAGCCAGGCACAAAACTAATAATGTTAGCTATTATTCTGTTTTCTAATTTTTTAACATTTCTGTTTAAAAACAAAATGGTATTCAGGTTTATATATTCACTATGCAGGTTATAGATTTGTTTCCATACATTACTGGGTTTTAAAAAAAGTCTCCCCTTCATTTCTTTCTTATACTTTTCTTAGTTTTCACTTGCTGCCTTTGAAAAAAATCTCATTGAGGTGCCTTCCTTAGTTCATTTCTTTTCATCCTTTCTTGTTTAATAATAAACTTTCAGGCTAAAATCTTGGACCATCACATCTTTGTATTCTGTGTCTTCTCAGAAAATTTATTTCTAAGTAATCTATAACCAATGTTTTCATTTTTCTCTTTGACCAACATATTATGTAGGAGAGAGTTTTAATTTGTAAAAGCTTGGGCTTTTCTAGTTTTTGTTTGTTCATTTAGATTTTAAAGAATGTTTTCTGTTATATATGCTCAGAAAATAGCAATTTCTATATAATTTTATATACTTTTCAATATATTCACAGAGAATGTGACTTGAACTACCACTTTTTGTTTTGAGTGTGTGTGATCTAATATTATATAAATTTGAGAAACCGTACTAATTGAGCTCTTAAAAGAAGTTTCATTATCTTCTTGGTATAATATTTAAATTTTTTTTACGTTTACTTTTTTTGATAGAGAGAGACAGAGCACAAGTGGGCAAGGGGTAGAGAGAGGAGACACAGAATCCGAAGCAGGCTCCAGGCTCCGAGCTGGCAGCACAGAGCCTGACACAGGGCTCAAACACACAAACAGCAAGATTATGACCTGAGCCAAAGACAGATGCTTAACCGACTGAGCCACCCAGACTCCCCTTCTTGGTGTAATATTTAAAAGTCTTCTCAATCAATCTCATATTATGAACATCCTGTACATTGTTATTTATTTTGGTCTACTTAATGGGTCAAAAACTCTTGAGAGTTAAAATCTGTCAGCACCAAAGTATATATGTTCTCTGTCCCTTGTATTGCTAGGAATTTAGTTTAAGGTATTTAATGATTTCAATAAGTAAGCATTGTGACTGTTGGTGTGCCTTGTACATTGTGTATTTATCAGTATAAAATAATCTGTTCTATTTAAGATACTTTACTTGAATTCTACAGTGCCTGACAATCATTTTGTAGCTCCCAGGTTAACTTTGGTTTGCAATAGACCGGCACCTCTTTCATATTTTTTTCTATTTAACCCAAATAAGTAATTTTGTTTTTTAGGTCTGGCCAGTGGAAACAGCATAAAGTTGGATTCAGAGTTTTTTGTTTGTTTCAAGTTTTTAAATTCCAGTTAGTTAACTTATAGTGTAATATTAGTTTCAGGAGTAAAATTTAGTGATTCATCACTTACATACAACACCCTGGTCAGCATGACAAGTGCTTTCCTTAATACCCATAGCCCATTTAGCCCATCCCCCCCACCTCCCCTCCAATAACCCTCAGTTTGTTCTGTGTAATTAAGAGTCTGCTTTATGGTTCACCTCTCTTTTTCCCCCTATGTTCATCATTTCATTTATTTTATTTTGCTTTATTTATTTTATTTTATTTTATTTTTAATATCGATTCAAGTTAGTGAACATATAAGTATAGTATTGGTTTCAGGAATAGAATTTGGTGATACTTCATTTACATATAACACCTGGTGCCCTTCTTAATGCCCATCACCCATTTAGCCCATCCTCCCACCCAACACTCTACCAGCAACCCTCCACTCGTTCTCTGTATTTAACAGTCTCTTATGGTTTGCCTCCCTCTCTGTTTTTTTTTTTTTTAATGTTTTTATTTATTTTTGAGACAGAGAGAGACAGAGCATGAATGGGGGAGGGGCAGAGAGAGAGGGAGACACAGAATCGGAAGCAGGCTCCAGGCTCTGAGCCATCAGCCCAGAGCCTGACACGGGGCTCGAACTCACGAACCGTGAGATCGTGACCTGAGCTGAAGTCGGACGCTCAACCGACTGAGCCACCCAGGCGCCCCTGCCTCCCTCTCTGTTTTTTATCTTATTTCATGTTTCCTTCCCCTCTCCTCTGTTCATCTGTTTCGTTTCTTAAATTCCACATATGTGTGAAATCATATATTTGTCTTTCTCTGACTGACTTTTTCGCTTAGCATAATACACTCTAGCTCTATCCATGTTGTTGCAAATGGCAATATTTCATTTTTTGTGATCACCGAGTAATATTCCAGTGTGTGTGTGTGTGTGTGTGTGTGTGTGTGTGTACACACACACATACACATACCACATCTTCTCTATCCATTCATCTGTCAATGGACATCTGGGTTCTTTCCATAATTTGGCTATTGTCGATAATACTGCTGTTGATAATCACTGGGGTGTGGATATCCCTTTGAGTCACTATTTTTGTATTCTTTGGGTGAATACCTAGGAGTGCATTTGCTGGATCATAGGGTAGTTCTATTTTTAACTTTCTGAGTAACCTCCATACTGTTTTCCAGGGTGGCTACACCAGTTTGCATTCCCGCCAGTAGTGCAAGAGGGTTCTCCTTTCTCCACATCCTCAACAACATGTGTTGTTTCCTGTGTTGTTAATTTTAGCCATTCTGACAGGTGTGCGTTGGTATCTCATTGTAGTTTTGATTTGTATTTCCCTGATGATGAGTGATGTTGAGCATCTTTTGATATGTCTTTTGGCCATCTGGATGTCTTATTTGGAAAAATGTATGTCTTTTGTCCATTTCTTCACTGGATTGTTTGTTTTTTGGGTGTTGAGTTTTCCAGTCTCTGAGTCTCTGACTTTTCGTTGGGGAGCTTAAAAAAATATGCATTCATTGCCATAAACATGTTTGCTTGGGTTTATTTCTATCATTTGTTTTCTTGTTTCCTCAGTTTTATTAACTGTTCCCCATCCATTTTTTTTTAACTATAGGTGGCATAATAATGAAGTAGTTAAAAAGAAACCTGGAACAGGTCCAGCTCTCTGACTGACTATGGGCATTGTGTCCCATAACCAGGAGTAGTTTGAGGCATAGAGATTGCCTGGAGTGCACCCAGAAAAGTGTGGTCCCAGTAAAAGTTGCAACATATTGCCATATGAGGATTAGATGAAGAATTAGACTGGGGGAAAAGTTGAAGTGCTGATTGGAGAGTTAGGGGCAGGGAGAGGAGGCAGTGGGGGGCAGAGGGAGGAATGGAGAGATTGGAGTGATTTTGTAGAGCTTCTGGATCAGAATCCTAGGTAATATGTAGGTCTTAGGAAGTCAGAGCTATGAAAAATATTCCAAAATTGGACTCTGTTCCTCCCTACAGTTATGAGTTCACAATCATTATAGATGTACAAGAAACAACTGGACAACATCAGAATGCACTTTAACTGATTCATATTTTGAGCAGAGGCTGCAACTCATTCATATCTACATCTTTTCAAATTCTGAAGATCTTTAATTACTTGAGAGATAGTGATGTTCATAAGAATTTAGTCTCTTCTAAATTTTTTTTAACATTTATTTATTTTTGAGAGACAGAGGAGTGGGAGAGGGGCAGAGGGAGAGGGAGACAGAGAATCTGAAACAGGCTCCAGGCTCTGCGCTGTCAGCACAGAGCCCAACACTGGGCTTGAACCCACAGACCGTGAGATCATGACCTGAGCTGAAGTCAGACGCTTAATCAGCTGAGCCACCCAGGTGCCCCTAATTTAGTCTCTTCTAAATTTGAAGTCTTTTAAGCTTCTTATATTTAGATTTAGATTCTATAGAATAGCTTTCAAAAGAAAGTCCTGTGCCCAGGTATCCTGTGTGGATGGGTGGCTTGTATGAAGGTCTGTATTTATACAAATGTACATAGAGTTCTTCACCCTGGCAAAATATTAGAATTGGCTGGGGTGCTTAAAAAATACTGACGTCTAGTTCTCATTCAGGGTGTTTGATTTCACCTTTCTGGGTTAGATCCTGGAGAGCGTTTTGTTTTGTTTTGTTTTGTTAACAATCTCTCCAGGAGATTCTAATCTGCAGTCAAGTTAAGCAACATTGGCACAGAGAATGTTACCATTGATTTTCAGTTGGGCACACATGGCAAACATTTGTGATTTGCCTTTGGCACATCCATTTTTCCATTTTGGGGCCACCATCCCTTACTTTGTTTGGGGAGTCATCACTTCTTTCTTTATATCTCTGCAGATTTGAAGGCATTGACTCTGAATTTGGGTGGAACAGGACTGTCAGACTTCACTCAGCCCCACGTTCCCCAGGACTTTTCAAGAGACGTCCTCATTTCAGCTGGATTTCAACCCAGTAGAAGGCTGGAGAAGTGGAGGCCACCCTGGATCCTAAGAAAAGCTGGCACAGAAAAAGGTAGGGTTGAAAGATGGACAGAAACTAAATCCCGATATGACTTGAGCCGTGAATTCAGCCACTCTGGGGTCATCGTGCTCTCCGTTTCACAGATGAGGAAACTGAGACTAGGTGCGATTTGATTACTTGTCCCCCAGTGTCAAGACAGGATTTGACTCTATAAGGGTAAAATTTCACAAGTTAGAGAATTTCTGCCCTACTACACCATCACGGCTAGTAAACACGTCATGTCCTCTGAGTGAAACTAAATAATTAAGAATTTTGAAACGAGTAGGTCTGGGTTTGAGTCTGTCAAGGAGATTTTATGCTCTTTTGGCAATGCCTGTGTTGTATGGGATAAATACTTATTTCTGTTTCTCGGGATAAGTCACAGGTTTTGTTTGCTTGGGTTTTTGCTCACTTTCAACAGACAGAGTACTATTACATAAATGGTAATGAGTGTCTCTGTAATTGTCCTCTTTTGCAGATTTTCTTTGGGTATATTCTTGCTGGTTCCCCAAATGTAAGTGCACAGCAGAGAGTATGGAAGGTAGAGAATGCTTTGAAAAGATGGGGAGAAGAGAGCCAAGAAGCAGTCAAATGTACACCACAGTCTTTTAGGATGGTGTGTTTTATACTTTGTAGAAGAGCTTTCCTGAGCAATCCCAATAGAGTCTTAAAAAAGAAAAAAACTGAAACCCTGCCAGATAGATCTAGGTGGGCTGGGGAAACTAGGACATAGTAACACCATGTGCTAATAAACCCTTACTGTATCAGTAAGTGACAGGGATGGGATTTGATTTCCAAATGCAGATGCTTTCTTACACTCCACGCCTGCAAAGCACTTCTAATTCCATCACTGTTCCGCTTTGTTGATAACCAGAGTCATTATGAATTTTAAGACGATCAGAGTTATCTTGAAGGTTATCAAGATTTTCTGTTCTTTGGGTGATGTTTATCAGGCTAACCTTGGAACTGCTCAGAAATGGCAGAGTTGTTCTATGAGACGGGGAGCTATGAATCTGGCCTGAGTATTTCTTGAAAAAGAAAGGAAATCGTTTTTAAAAAACATCACATTCCAAGGAGTTCCCCATCTTTCAGACTCGGAGTATCTAATTCCAATAACAAATCAGATGAGAAGGGATATATTCCTATTCTCTCCCAACAAGCACTTTGGTGGGCTCATCTGCTATTCTATAGTGATATTGTCTAACTGTGATGATCCCAAGCATGGCCTTCATCAGAGCATTTGTGATTCAAAGTCCAAGAAGCAAGTTGAAGCAGTAACACAGCTTACAAACCAATTTAATTACTCTTGACTAGTCACTTGATCAGCTAGCTAGTCAGTGGGATATCATGGTTAACCAAGGAAGAGGCCAAATTAGACCCAGACCCCAGAGGTTGTCTGAATTCCCAGCAGTAAGACTGCTCACCTTTTCTCATCTAATTGCAGCCATCAGTTTAATCCTTAAAGAATTATGTCCAATTGGTTTCCGTCTGTCTGCATTTGTAAATGTCATTCTGCCCAGCATGTGTTGTAAAGATTAGCTGTGCTTCATCGTTTTGTTAGCATGAATCAATAATGTGGGATTCTTGGCTCGCTGAATTTTTAAAGTCATCTGCGAATCAATGTATGCTATTTGTGCAGTACCCCTTATAACATGCTAATTGATATCATTGGATAAAATGCCTCGTTTTGGAAGACAGTTATTGAAAATTTTGAGATTAGCCTTAAGGTTAGCTTACGCTATAGAGGAGACATCCTGGACATGCTGTGTTATGTCATTTTGCTGATTCACACTCATGGAATCCATTCTGGGGGGGGAGGGGTAGAATCAAATTACCAAAATTCTGCACAGGAGCTTGGTCAAAGAAAATGCAAAACAAAGGTCCCTACACAGAATTTTTGTGGTGGGCCCTTAAAAATATCTGCCAGCGGTTCAAAAACGACTCACTCTTGGAAGATGTAGCAATGGTGCTGGAAATTACATCCTATGAAGAAAGCAGGGGGTTATAATGCATTTCCTGGAAATTGCACCATAAAGGAGGTTCATCTTTCTTCAAAGAGGGTGAAAAGCAAGCAGTACTTATGTGGTAATTCCATAGGTTGTTTAATATTTTTTTTTTCCATCTCAGGAAATTCAGTCAGACGACTTGATGCTCTCCCAAGGCCAAACTCTTCCTAACCCTGTAGAAATGGGTGTTGATACTATGTTGTTATTAATCAGTAAAAGATGCCTTATAAAAATATTCCAACTTCACTAGTTATAAAAGACAACAATATAATTTATCAAATTAGCAAATACTGAAAAACTATTAAAGCTGCTGAGGATGGGGTGATTCACTGCTGGGTGGTGTGTAAATTATTGCAATCTTTCTGACAAGCCATTTCACAGAAGTATATGAAGGCTGAAAATGATCTTACCCTTTTAGACCTAATAAATCTAGTTTTAGTGAACATTCAAATTTATAGGCAAACATTTATGCTTAAATATGTTTATGACTGTGTTAATTCAAATAAAAATTGTGGCAGCAATCTAAATATCTAACAAAATGAATGATTGAAATCATTATAGTCTCTCCCTTTGAGAAATTATCCCAAATTCATTTAAATGAGAGTTTGTAAAGAATTTTTAATTTCCTGGAAAAATCTTTAAATGTGATGTTAGATAACCAAACCAAGATATAAAGTCATATGCATGACATCATCTTACCTGTATAAGGAATACATTTTGGGAAAGGTGCTGGAAATTAATATCTTGAGATATTGAGTCATTCATTCTATAAACACATTTGTCGGGGACTACTTTTTCAGACACTGTTCTCGAACCAGAGATTATAGTGATACTAGACAAGTCCCTGCCCTCATGAAACATGAATTTTAGTAGGAGACGTAGGCGCGTGCACGCACGCGCGCACACACACACACACACACACACACACACATCAAGGCACTCTCTGGAAGTGATAGTAGTTATAAAGAAAATATAATATGACAATGTTACTTAATGGTGCCAGCAATGAGGGACACACCAGAGGACTTCAGATTAAACGTCATGAAAGCCTCTGAGGAGGTAATCATTAAGCTGACCTGAAGACAGGGAGGGAGAAATGGGAGAATCTGGTCCAAGAGTGTGCCAGGGAGAGGGATGAATAAGAGCAAAGGCAAGGACAGTTGGGTATGTGCTAGAAATGTAAAGAGGAACTGCTGGAGCTTACTGAGTGAGGGCTCAGGAGGCACAGTCCAAAACAAACAGATCTTGGAAGCTAGAGCAAGGCATTTAAATCTCATGTATATGTGAGGAGAAGTCTTGGAGGCCTTTGAGCCAGGGAGTGACTTAATATGATTTACACTTTTAAGGCACTCCTACAGATGCCTTTGGAAATATAATGTAAAGGTCAAGAGAGGAAATAGAGGAACCAGGTTCCCTTTGTTTCAGCAAACCTACTTCTGATAACTTATCATATGGATATAATTGCGTATACAAAAATACAACATAAAAGGCTACTGCAGTATCATTTGTGATTGCAAACCCTGTCGTCAAAAGATAGGTTACTGGTTAAATACATTCTCTTTTAGCCATATAATGGAATACTAAGCAGCTACATAAAGAATCAGGAAACTTGCTCCAAGTATACATATGGGAAGATCTCTAAAGGTATAGGAAAGTGAGAGGAGAACGGGATGCATCATGTGCTCACATGTAAAAACTAAAATTTGGTTACCTGTGAAAGGTCGGGGTGGGAAGGGGCCAACAAAGAGCAAAGGTATATGTATTTTGATATAGTTTGAGTTTTGAATATGTGTCCCATCTATTCAAACAACATTAAAATAGAATATGTGGATTTCAGCAATCCAGGGAGAGATAATGGAGATGCTGAAGTAGTGGCATTGTAGATGGGGAGAAGTTGATAGAATTGGGGTAGGTTCAGTAGATTCTGTCTATGGAATTTGATTAGGGGTTTGATTGTGAGCTGTGAGGGGAAATCAAAGATGGTTCCTAAGATTTTGGTTTGAGAAACTGGATGGTTGTGATAGTTCCAGGACTGGAGTAGAAGGTAGTTTTGGAAGGAAATTCAGAAGTTCTGATTTTTGAGCTTATGTTTGAGTTGATAGAGGCATCCAAGTAGAGATTGGGCAGGCAATTGAACTTAGGAGTCTAGAGATCAAGATAGACATTGGATCTGGAGATGTAAACTTAGGAGGCACCAATATATAGGTGTTTTTTAAAGCCATGGGATTGGATGAGATTATTTAGTGGCTGAGGAGTGTACTCGGAGAAGTGAAGTCTTGGCGGCACTGAGCCCTGTGACAATTACTATTTCAAGTTGAGCCAAAGAGGAAGATCTAGAAAAGGATACTCAGAATGTGGGCTGTGGAGGAGTTAGGAGGAAAACTGGGGTTTTTCAGTGACACAGAAGTTAAGGGGAAAAATGAAGTATTCCAAAAAGATAGTAGTTCTCTACGTCACATGTTGCTGGACAATAAAACAAGAGGTTAGAGAAATGACTGTAGGATTTTTCAATATGATACTCATTGTTGATTTAGAGTGGAGCCACAGTGTGGATGAGTGGTCTGAAGAAATAACATAAGATCAGAAATGAAGAAGTGGAAATGGTGGGGCTCCTGGCTGGCTCAGTTGGTTAAGTGTCTGACTCTTGATCTTGGCTCAGGTCATGATCTCCTGGATCTGCTTGATATTCTCCCCTCCCCCCCGACCCTTCCACTGATGAAGCTCATTTTCTCTCTCTCTCTCTCTCTCTCAAAATAAATAAACTTAAAAAAAGAAGTGGAAGTGGTGATTAAAAATCACTCTTTTGAGGAGTTTCTGTTTGTCTTGAAAAGAAGCAAAAGGAAGAGGAAATGTCTAGAGAAATTTTGTTTCTTTTCTGTCAGATGAGAAACACTGGGATGTGTTTGTATAAGACTGGGAATGGGATAGTAGAAAGGGAGAAACTGATATTAAGGTAAAAGGGATGATAATTCAAGGATCCCAGACCAGGCAAATCTTTGAGAAGATGAGAGGAGACAGGATCTAGAGCCAAGTGGAAGGGTTGGCCTGTGAAGGAGCCCAGCTCTTTTCCATTGTCAGCGTGCTTGCCACTGGATGGTCAATTTAATGGATTGTTATTGCCTCAGTTCTCCTCATCTGAAAAATGGGGAATATATGGTGCATACCTCGTACGATAAAGTAAATAACAATGTCTAGAAAGTGGCATACTCTCAGTAAATAGCAGGCATTTTTGTTATTATTTTGTTCTATATATTTTTCAGATATTCCCTTTTAAGCATCTGCTACAATAATGTGAAAATGTGTGTTAGTGTTTTGTCTTATATTTCCTGGTCAGTATGAATAATAGAAATGCAAAAGTGACCCAGAAACCCTCAGCACACTGAGACTTTTTCAGCACCAAGGACAGCAAACTCCATAATAATCAGTTCGCAAGATTTCCGCATAGGATTGCTTAGGGGCCAGTCACTCTTATAAATACATAAAGGTAGGAAGGAAGCAAGCCTTAGATTGAGCCCTGCGGGAAATTCCACTTCCCACTTGCAAAGAACAAGGCTGGGCTTTTTCTTTGTGGTGTTTCTGCCACTTGCACATAGTGCTGGCATTGTATGAAGCACTGCTCCCTATCTCCCGGGAACCCAGTGTGTTTGTGCTGGTTTAGAGAAAACCGAGGGAGAGCAGGGAAATAAGAATCGGTGTTTCAGAGGCAGGCTTACAGGACACCTGCAATGCTGGGAGAATGGCAGATTACATTGGGATGCGACGTGGGCCTGAGTTCTGAATATGTTGACTTTATCTTTTAATAATGCATTTCATTAGGAACAGGGGCTATTGATGTACCCAGCAAACAAAATGCATTCTTCACAGGCAGCCTCACTCTTCGGTAGTTCCTTAAGCAGAGGGAGAAAAAGCAATGCTTGATGACTGTTTCTTTTATTAAAAATTGCCCATTACTGGCTCTGGGGAAGGGAAGGGAACCAAATCTCACCAGCGTCCTGTTTTGAACCAGACTCTTCATCTAACTTAGATCATTTAATTCTCTCACATACCTTTAAGGGAGGCATCAGCCCTGTTTGTACAAGGGAGAAAGCTCTGAGAAGTTTTGTAACTCAAAGTCACACAGCTCATGAGTAGTCAGTTGACATTTGAGCTCAAGGCTTTCTTTCTGTGTTTACTACCTGTTTCTTTGAACCAGGGTTTCTCAACACCAATGCTGTTGACATTTTGGGTTGGATGGGTGTGTGTGTGTGTATGTGTGTGTGTTGGAGAAGGGGCTGTCCTGTGCATTGTAGGATATTTGACATCATCACAAGTACAATATCCTCCCCCCAGGCCCTGCTTGTGATAACCAAAAATACCTGCGGAAATTGCCAAATGTCTCTTGGGAAGCAAAATTTCCCTGCCTGAGAACCACTGGTCTACATGATGCTGTCTAAAGAATGCCTCTGCAGCTCATTGACCAGCAGCGGCTTTCTAGATTGTGGTCATAGATCATATTTGTGTGTGCTACATTCATTTTTTTATTCACCTACTCCTTCAGCTGCCTGTCAATACTTTCTGAGTGTCTACTCTAAGCCAGGCACTCTGCTAGGTACTGAGGTGAAGAGATAAATGGATCATAGTCCCTTTCCTTTGGGGCATGCATTCTGAGGATACAGACAGCTGCTCAGGAAGCATAGTGCCAGTGGCTGCTAAGAGAAGAGACATTTATCCTAGTGTAGGGATCCAGGTCTTTGAGAAAAGAATCTACGAGGTATGCAGGGTCCACAGGTTGACCTAAAAGATTACCTTGTCTTATGAGCTTTTGCTTAAGGATTATTGTGAGTTTCTAGTGAATGAATCTTTAGTGACCCAGCTGACAGGATTTTTTTTTACATATTTTGTTTTGATATTAACATACATAAAGCAAAAAGCACACTTTATATGTGCAAAGCTTGAATAATTCTTACATATACTCATACTTGTGTACCCACTACCGTTCAGGGTCAAGATAGAGAATATTTCTATTTTCCCAGAAGTTACTTTTATGCCTCCTGTTCACTAGAAGCCCCCACAGTGATAAATACTGTACAACATCTAGCTAACTTAGTTTTGCCTTTCTTGAACTTCATATAGGTAGAATCATTACAACACGTTTTCTTTGGTGTCTGTCCTATTTATCTCATCATTGCATTGTGAGATTTATCTATACTGTTGCATGTAGCAGTATTTTATTCTTTTTTATGGCCATATAAAATTCCACGAAGTGAATATTGCCATGATTTATTTATCCATTTTCCTACTGATGAGCATTTAGGTTGGTTTTCAGTTTTGACTGTTATTAACAAAGCTGTCATAAATATTTTTATGTATGTCTTTTAATGGACATGAATATTCCTTTCTCTTGGGCATATACTTAGAAGAATTGTTGGGTTATAGGGTAAGTAAATGTTTAGCCTTAGGAAATACTGCCTGGGTTTTTTCTAAAGAGGCTATACCAATCTGCACCCCAGCTAGCACCTCTTGAGAGTTTTGGTTGCATCGCAGGTTAGCATCGTACATAGCTAAGGCAAATATTTTAACCCTAAGGTTGCAGGAAGCAGGGGATCGATTGGGGGAAAAGATAACAGCACTTTTGTCCCACTGGCTTACTCTCTGTCACCATCCCCAAACCTGGCCACCTAAGGCTCTGGAAGAGAGACTCAGTGGGTCAGAGCCACTAGTGAAGAGGTGGATGAAACTGCTTCTCCAACTGTAAGATACTGCTAAATAACAGCTGGCATTATAGGGGTGAAGAGAGAAATCAGGGTGAGAACATCCACCAGCCTGATTGCTTTTCTGATGCGAGACACACATCAGAGGTTGGTTATCTAAGGCACCGATGGCATTATACAGAGAGCCCTGGGGATCCTGTCTCAGCTCTGCTATGGGACCAAGGAGAATCAACCAATACTCTTTGAGGTCGTTTCCTCACTCACAATACTGCCTTGCCCACCTCCCAGGGTTGCTGAGAGATCAAGTGATAATATGTACATAAAGAATAGTGTGTGCCCGAAGAGACGCCTGTTTTTCCAAGGTTGCACTGTGGCCACCCTGCTTTTGCTCCAGGGATTGGGAGCCAGAGAAAAGCTACACACCATGGTGGAAAGAATGTGAGGCTAATAGCACCCTTAGTCAGTCACCACTGTTGGGTCTGGTTTCCTCCGTTCACCTTTCTGGTCCTGGGTGTCCCTATCTGTGAAATCATGTCTTGGACCTGATCAAGTCTGATGGCTTTCCACTGGAGGCATTGAGAGAATGAGAGTATAAATGACTCCAAATCAGTTCCCATTATTTGCTTCAGACCCCCTTAAGCGATAACTATGTTGGCTAACTTTTATTGAGTGCCAGCAACTGCCCTGCGCACTCTGCATGCATCATAGTGTTTATTCCTCACAACCAACCTCATGAGGGAGATGCCATTATTATTCCCATTTTACTGATGAGAAAAATGAGGCACAGAGGAGTTACCTGAAGGCCCAAAGCTGGTAAGTATAGGCAGTACCTTAGCCCAGGCAGACTGACTCCTGAGTCAAGTTACTAAGGCTCTGATAGGAGACTTGAATGGGTGGTCCCATCATATGGGAAGAAAAGGAATTTGGCGAAACAATTGAGGACCCGGAAAAAACTCTTTGCTGCTTACTAGCTGTGTGCTCGCAAGCCAGTACCTTCAGCCTACTGGATCTCAGTTTCTTCGTTATTGAAATGGGGCAACTATTTTCTCTCAAAAGGGTAATATGTAGGAATCACTTGGTGCCCAAGATGATAATCAACAACCGTTAGTTCCCATGTCTCTAACACTGTGAAAGTCAAGGTAGAAATGAAGCGTGGCATTTGGAAATGGCCTTACCTTCCATGTCCTTGCCACAAGAGAATGCTCATGGAATAAGGCCAAGCTGAGAGCTGGAGTGCACTGTAATATGACTGAACAGGAAGGAAAACATGAGGTAAACTGGACTTTCATCTTTTATTAAATTCTCCCCCGCTTCCCACCCTATCACTGGAAAATATGGAAAAAATGAAGGAAAGAAGTATCCACAATGTTGGCATCCAGCCCCAACTGCTGTTGACGTTTTGTTGTATTTCCTTCTAATACACTTGCTTTTTAAAAAATACATGAAGTTGTATTGGGTATCAAGTTTTATAGTTTGTGTCCCTGACTAAATAATATTACATGAGCATTTTCCTTTGATAACGGCAGGCTCTCTCTGTAATCATCCTCAAATTAAGCTGTGTGATGTTTCATTCTATCATGAATTTACTTTCTTCCATACTGTTTCTAAATTTTCCATTATTAGAAAAATACTAAAATGACCACGATTTCATATACAAAACGTATCCATGCTTCTAGTCATTTCCCTAAGGCATAGGCATTTTTAAAGGCTCATGATATAAGACAAAAAATAAAATAAATTAAAGGCTCATGACATACATTGCTGAATTGTTTTCTGGACATGTTTAACCAAGTTAATGATTAATGTTTTAACCCAAGGGCATGATAGCTTTCACTTCACTCATGTCAACAATGAGAATTATGGGATTTGGAATCCTTGTTAATTTGATTGTTAATCAAAATCCTTGTTAACTGATTTTAAAAATCTTATCCTGTTATTTTAAATTTACAATTCTTTGACTGAAAGTGTTGTTGGGGCACCTGGGTGGCTCAGTCAGTTGAACATCGGGCTCTTGATTTCGGCTCAGGTCATGATCTCACAGTCATGAGATAGAGTTCCATGTCAGGCTCTGCACTGAGCAGGGAGCCTGCTTAAGGTTCTCTCTCTCTCTTTCTCTCTCTGCCTGCCCCTTTACCCTGCTTGTGTGCGCTCTTTCTCTCTCTCAAAACAAAACAAAACAAAACAAAACAAAACAAAACAAAACAAAACAAAAAAGGGTTGTCGAATATTCATATCATTTTTAATTTTTTAAAAAATTTTTAACCAGTTTTTGAATTTTTGGTCTGTTTTTTCTTTTTTTTAAATGTTTATTAATTTTTGAGACACAGAGACAGACAGACCATGAGCAGAGGAGGAGCAGAGAGAGACACACACATAGAATCTGAAGCAGCCTCCAGGCTCTGAGCTGTCAGCACAGAGCCCTATGCGGGGTTCAAACCCATCAACCATGAGATCATGACCTGAGCTGAAGTCGGATGCTTAACCGACTGAGCCACCCAGGTGCCCCTGTCTGTTTTTTAATTTTTCATTTTTATTGTGACATAAATCAGAATCATATGTATGTATGGTTTAAATCATCATCATAATCCAATAAGACACTAATTTCTCCACCGCCCAGCTCATGAAATAGAACATTTCCATACCTTAGAAGTCTCCTGGGTATTCCTCCTATGTGTCTTTCTTTCCTTCCTTCTGAGGTAACTATAATTCTGACACTAGTGGTAATTATTTCTTTGATTTTTCCTTATAATTTTACCACACTTTCATGCATCTCTAAAAACAAAGTTTTGGAAAACTTCATAAAAAAAAGTTTATAAAGAAAAAAATAATCTAAATATCCTTCTCTGGCTTATTTCACCCCAAACTGATATTCATCCATGTTAATATGTATAATAATGTGTTAAGTTTTAACTTCATTTTAACATATGTTGTAAGTACAGTATCCAGATTATTTGATTTCTAAGATTATGTAGCTTTCTTTCACAATTAGAAATTGTTTTATTCTACATGAATATTTTTCTTTTGTGACTCTTTCATTGTTTCAGTACCTAGAAGGTTCTCTGTCACCCTTAAGTGGATTTTTTTTTCATTATTTTCTTCTGTTTTGTTGTTCTTTTCCTTTTCTGTCTTTGAGCATTTATGTATGTATTTAACCCACACCATTTGGAATTTATTTTGCTTTATAGCAAGAAATGAACATGTTTGTTTTTGTTAAGTTTCTAACCAGTTGCTTTAAAAAATTTTTTTTTAATGTTTACTTATTTTTTTTAATTTTTTAATGTTTATTTCTGAGAGAGAGTGAGCGCATGAGCAGGTGAAGGGCAAAGAGAAAGGGAGACACAGAATCTGAAGCAGGCTCCAGGCTCTAAGCAGTCAGCACAGAACCCAACGCAGGGCTCAAACTCATGAATCATGAGATCATGACCTGAGCCAAAGTTAGATGCTTAACTGATTGAGCCACCCAGGAGCCTCACCAATTGCTTCTTAAAACATTATCAAATAACCCTTCCATGCCAGGTATTGTCTCTTGATTCTCAGCCCATACCTGTCTTTATATGTGTTCTATTCTACCCTGCCACAGCTGGGAGCTGAAAACTATATTTCCCAGAGTTCTTTGTCAGCTGGTGTTAGTTTCTGCCAGTGGGAGCCAGTCACATGGATTAACAGGTGGGGAAAATGTAAAAGCTATTTTTCTGCTTGCTGCAACAGTAACAGCCAAAATGCAGACTCCCAGGCTCTTGATAATACTACCTTCTATATTTTAATTCTCCAGCCCTGGAAGAGGTAGTGTTCATCTCTTGGCAACACAAGATATACTCCTCTTTGTTCTTCTGGGTTTTCTATATACATGTAATCAATTCCCTGCATTAAGTCCCTCTCTGTTGGATATACCTGGAGTGCTTTCAGTTCACTTTATCAGTGTATACTGATAAATCTTTTAACTGATTTGCATTGCCAGGTTTATTACATGTATGCATGTGTGTAGGTGTGTGTGTGTGTGTGTGTGTGTGTGTGTGTGTCTCTCTGTCTGTGTGTGTGGTGCAGAAGGGAAGAGAGAGAGAAAACATGAGAAAATGTATTTGTTTTGGAGCTATATATTTTGGTTCATTGATCTTCTTGCCAATTCGTGCATGCACATATTTATCATTATAATTGTTATAGCTTTAGCATACACTTCAATATGTAGAAGTGAAAATCTTCCCTTATTTTTTTTTCATGTGGTCTTCCCTATTCTCATCTACTTATCAAACTGGGCTTTTAAGAAAAAAAATTTTAAAGGACATTCGATTATGTTCTCCCTACTATAATTTATTTTCCTGCATCTTGGGGATGCTGAGAGTATTGCTTAAGAAAAGCTAACATTACTTCACTGTGGAGAATCACAGAAACAGTCACACATATACCTGCACACACATAGCACCTCCCTTTCCCACGGGCATAGAGGGCAGTTGTGTATGGGTGCACAGGTGATCAATTATCATGCGCTCAGAGTGGTTCTTCCCTGCCACCTTGGGGTCACCCTACTTGGAGGAGAGGCTGCAGAACTGTCGTCTCTAACAATGAAAGGGGATCTTATTTTCTCTGAGTCAGCCTGACTACAATACCCAAGGTCAGAAGAGGTATTTCCTGCCAGACCTTGCAATTTCTCAATAATCCTATTTGGGCTCATTGGATGAAATGGCTGTGGGGAAAATGATCTGATCATTACTTTAAACACTGGGGCAATCATAGCAGAAGACGCCTGTGAAACATACTATCTCTGCTTTGGTAACTACTCAAAGGAAGAAAATTGGACAAGGTGCCTTGTAGTGCTTCTCTCTCTCTCTCTCTCTCTCTCTCTCTCTCTCTCTCTCTCTCTTTTGTAAGAGGAGACTCTCATAATATTCTGAAAACACCCCCAAGATCTCCCCAGCAGGCTCCCCTCATGCTCTTCTGTTAAGACTGGTTTGGTTGGAGACAAAGGCTGCCCCCATTTAAGAAGTCCCAGCCCTGGGGAAGCCTCTGGCACTCTCCCCACACTTTTGGCTTTCTGCATGAGACTGCTTTGGAACAAGAAAGCAGGCTCCAAGACCCTCAGGGCTTAGTGCCCTGGAGAGTGGGGCACAGTGAGTGTGAGGAGCAGTGAAACTATTTTAGAGGGAACATGGGGACGGTGCCAAGGCCTCCCTGGCAGGGGAAGCTGTTGAAGGGCAGTGTGACTTTGCACAAACTTGGAGCAGAGTAGGAATCCACCCCTCCCCCCTGCCCCCATTATCGCCAGGAGCTTTAGGGTCAGACTTCCTGGGTTTGAATTCTGGCGGCTGTGCCTCCAACTAGCTGGGTACTTTCTGGGCCTCAATTTCCTTTCTTTTACAATGCTAAAAACAACTATGAGTATGTCGCAGGCTAGATAGGGTTAAATGAAGTAATTTATGTACGAGCTTAGAATAGTGCCTGGTTATAATAAACAATACATATTAGTCCCCTCTTCCCATCCTCATTCCCCAACCTCCTCCCCTCCAACCTTAACTCGTAGGTGGTTAACTGTCTAGGCTTGGGAGCCAGACTGCCCGGTTCATATTCTGATTCTGCTAATTCCCAGCTGTGTGACTCTCAGTGAGTTGCCAAACCTCTCTGAGCCTTAATTTGTTCTTCTGTAATACAGTTAAATAACAGTACCTCCTCACGGTTATCACTGTGAGGATTGAATTAATTAACTCACAATAAGCACTTAGACCAGTGGATCTCAAAAGGGGGCAAGTTTGCCTCCCAGTGGACATTTGGTAATGTCTACAGACATTCTGGTTGTCACAACTGGGGTGCGGGATATTGGCATATGGATAGAGGCCAGGGACGCTGGTAAATAGTCTGCAGTGCACAGGATAGCCAGCCCTTACTCACAACAAGGAATCATCCTGCCCCAAATATCAAGAGTGCCAAGGTTGAGAAACCCTAATAAGCTGATTTGTGCCTGGGAGTAAGCGCTTTAGTAAATGTTGGCTATCACTATTTGAGCAACAGTTTTGTGCACTTATACTGTGCCAGGAACTGCACATATACATATTCTGGGAATACCAAGACAAATCACCTGCTGGCCCTTCGCTCAAGTGACTCGGTCTGGAGGGGAAGGTAGTGTGAGGCGTTGGGACTGGAACGTGGGGCAGCGTCTCACAGGGGCTTGGTCTCAGAGCAGCTGGTCAAAGAAAGCTCCCCCTTTATTCCGTTGTTCCTGTACTTTCAGTGGGACACCAGGTAAACAGATAATAGTGATACAGTTTGGTGGCTATTGTGCAGGACTGTACGAACCCACACGGCAAGGCCCGTATTTGAAGAGGTGAAGACAGGTTTCTAAAAGGAGACGATGCTTGTTGCTATCTCATGAAGGGAACGTAGGAATCAGGAAGGCAGAAGTGGGGAAGGGAAGGGCAGAGGAGACCTCACATTACAAGAGGGCAGAGCTATCATTTATTCCAGAAGTGTCTGTTGAGCATTTGATATTCCCAGGCACAGTGGTAGGCGCTGGGAATATAGCAGTGAACCGAGGAGAGTAATTGGTGCCCCTATGGAGCTTACAGTGTAGTGGTGGGGACTGGATCTAGATAGCAAACAAACACATACGTCATGTGTCAGGTGGTGATGAGTACTATAAGCAGGACAAAGAGAGAGTTTACAGTATTACGTAGGAGAATTAAGAAAGTCCTCAGTGAAGATACTCCCTGAACGATGACCTGAAGAAAATGAAGGAGAGAGCCTGTGGATGTCTGCATTCCCAGCAAAGCCTTGTGCAAAGGTTCTGAGGCGGGAGCTTTTCTGGCATGTTTTAGGACCAGCAGAAGGATGGCTGGGGGTGAGGGAAAGAAATGGATTAAAGTGGGAGCAGTAGTTAGGTCAAGAAAAAAGTCTTGGATGCCATAGTAAGGAGGATGGACTTTCTTCAGAAGGTGACAGGGCATTCTGTCAGCCATCAGGGAGACACCCAGATATCTTCCATAGCACACTGACCCTGCCTGAAGCACATGGTACTTGTTCAGAGTTTTCTGGGTTGCTGTGTCTCCTGAGTGTTGCTTTGATTACCCAGTACGGTTGTTGGTACCATTTGCCTTCGAGATGCATTCAGTACCTGAAGGCTCTTTTTGTCTCCCATCCTGGTAATGTTTCGTGGTGGCAACGGAGTTCCTAGTTTCAGTCCCAGCCGTGTGGCTTCAGGGACATCACTCTGATTCTTCGAGTCTCAGGTTCCTTACTAAAGGAGTGAGGAGACTGCTAACTTCCGTTCTGGCCCCAGGCCTCTAGGGATGCCTCAGAGTTCTTCACAGAAGCCTGTAGAACAATTGCTACAACTTGTGGGGCACTCACTGTGCACCTGGCACGATGCTGAACATTTTACATATACTGGCCCCAGGAGTGCTCAACATGACCCCGGGATGCATGCAGTGTTACCACCCCTTTGGAGATGAGGAGACAGAGGCACAGAGGGGCTGAGTGATGTGCCTGAAGTGGCACATGGCTCGTATGTGGGCAGCCAGTCCCAGCTCTGTCTGCACAGCCCATACTCTGTGGGCTCCAGCGGCAGAAATCTCAAAGGCGACCTCAGAGTGAGGCTCCCCCAGCGTGTGGCATTCTGCTTCTCCCGTTGGGCTCTCACACCTGCTCCACTGATGTACCTTCTGAGGGGCTCGGAAGGCCTGTCTGGGATCACTGGGGTCTCTTCCGCAAAGTCACAGTCTGAGCACCAGGTCATTGAATAAGGATTGAAGTTTTATCAGGGACTTGAGCAGGAGGCCCCTTTGAGCAGTGAGTCACTGGCTTATTTACGGGGCTTCAGGGGGCAGCCCAGACCCCTCTGGAGGGTTGGTTAAGAGCCAGACTTCAGCATCAGACGCCAGGAGACTCACACCCACAAGAGGGAAAAGGCGGCTGTCACGTTGGCCTTACCACCGTGCACGGTTGCCTAGCAACCGCACGTGACAAACTGCCAACTCAGTGATACAATCGCAGCGGAGAGATAAGAGTAAAGCCAATTAAAACTTCTGTTTGTTTGTTTGTTTGTTTGTTTGCATTTTCCTTTTTTATGCCCATAATTTCATTTCGTCCTGACTGCACTTAAACGCGGATTAAGAAGCCTGCCAGAGGAGAGCGGAACTTGGTGTGTGACCTAGTCCTGTAGCCCATTTGCCTCCCGCGTAGTCAGAATTTAGGCTCATCACGTGCCAGTGTGGAGGGGAGGGTAATGTTATGAAAATGTTGGTTCCTGTACCTGTCTTCGGTACTTAGCTTCTTTATGAAGTTTCAAATTTGCCTGGATTTAGAGCTAAATCTGGTTTTCATCGCTGTATGTCAGCGCCTTCCCCACTGCCAACTCCAGTACCTAGAAAAATGCCTCCCATGTAGTAGGTGCTCAACACACAACTGTCTAATGAATGTATGAAGCAGACCCCAGGGAAAATGGCCAAGCTGACAGCCCCCTAAGTGAGTCTGATGTCCCTGAGTTGTCAGACGGTAACAGAAACCTTAGTATCCTCCACTGGATTTGCTTTTTTTTTTTTCTGTTTTCATTTTGTCCATCATATCTCTTCAGCTTTGCAGATGGATTTTAAGAGGCAGTAGAAAGAGTCCAACTTTAGACATAAAGGATGAATGGGGGTCGAAAAAAATGTGCCACATTTATTCTCACGGCTTCTCCAAGCTCCGCATCTCCCCTGCTCCCCAATACACTTCTGTCCTGACTCTGTGTTCTTTCTTCTCCATCTGCCCATGGTCACAGCACTCAGACAATATACCTCTTCCTAAGGACCCCAGAGTTGCATAATTACATCATGTAGGCCATTGGTTTTACTTCCATAGTGTCACCTCAGTGGGGAATGTGAGTGAAGGAGATGTGGGAGGCTTGGGCCTTGCTTGTGGAGATATGTATATTTATATATTTATATTTATACATATAGTTTAAAAAAATCTTTTTAATGTTTACTTAAACATTAAAGAGAGAGAGAGGGAGAGAGAGCATGAGCAGGGGAGGGCCACAGAGAGGGAGACATAACTCTGAAGCAGGCTCCAGGCTCTGAGCTGACAGCAGAGAGCCCGACTTGGAGCTTGAACCCATGAAGTGTGAGATCATGACCTGAGCCAAAGTCAGATACTTAATGACTGAGCCACCCAGGCGCCCCAAGGATGAATTTATTTTTGCATAAAAAAGTGGAACATACATTGGTCTAAGACAGAACAATTCATGGTCTATGCCAGGCTTGTTCACTAACCCCCTTTGTGACCTTGGCAGTTCTGAACATCTGGGTCTTTGAGGTGCCTTTTGTAAGATATTCAAAGAAAGAGGTGCTCCCTTCCAGCTTTAGATATTTATGGTTTTAGAACTATGTTTCTCAACCTTTTTAAAAATTCTATTGCTAAGCCATTTTAGACATTTTTTCCCTATTTCCCCATGAAATTTTAACACCATAGATACACTGTGTATCTGTTTATGCACTATATGTGTATCTGTGCTATGTATGTAAAAAGCATAAGATTGTTTTGACTTCCCCCTGAAGAGCCAATTTTCACCCCATTGGAAAGGATATAGTCTCCTTTGAGAAAGCATGTTGTAAAGGCCCCAGTCGTTTCCTTTGGCTTCTGGATCTCAGTGGAATGAAAAACTAGTCTGTGCGTGAAAAGACAACACTCATTGGAAAAAAAAAAAGACTAAAAACCACTAACTTCTTTTTGGAATGAGGTCATTGTAATTCTTTCTCTGGTACCACTTTCAGAACTCAGCATCTTGCCTGGCCAGCGTCACCTCCCTTATTGTTGGGCCAGCTTGAGCTCACGTTCATACACCATGTACTGGGCCCGTGGTGCGTGCACGGAGACCAGGGGCATGTGATGGTTGATTTTACATGTTGACTTGACTGAGCCCGGGGATGCCCAGATGTTTGGCTACACGTTATTCTGGGTGTGTCTGTGATGGTGTTTCTGGATGAGATTAGCATTTGGATTGGTAGACTGAGTGGATTGCCTTCCTCAGTGTGGGTGAGCCTCTTCCAGTCTCTTGGAAATCTGAATAGAACAAAAAGGGGGAGTAAGGGAGAGTTTGCTCTCTCTGCTCGGATGTTGGACTTCTCTTGCACTCAGGCTAGAACGGCACTACCAGCTCTCCAGGCCTCCACTTACAGATGGAAGACTGTGGGACTTCTCAGCCGCCATAATCCCATGAGCCGGTTTCTTATGATAAATCTCTTTATATTGGATCTGATTTTCTGGAGAATCCCGACTAATCCAGAGAGCTTGGGGGAAGATAAGGATGCAGAGAGCTAGGTTGTGCTGGCTTTGTAGATCCCTATTTTAGCAGACTTATATTTTGTCTTTCGTACAGTCTCTCCCATCCCTTGTACTCTTTTTCCACGCACACTCCCCCCCCCCCCATAGCCTCTCTGTGCTTTGCTGCTAGTGGCTACCATTTGTGGCTTTCTTCAGAAGATTGCCCTTGGCCTACTGGAACCACCTCAGTACTGGGAACAGCTTGCATCCCATGGGTGGCCTCTGGTCAGTGACTGAGTGGTGAGGAGCACAGACCCCTGGTCTCTTTGTCTTGATACACAGCAAACTGAGGCGCGTTTGTGCCCACAGTTCCGTGCACGGTTGGGCTGGGGATGGGACATAACCTGAAGTATCACTCTTCCTTACCTCCTCGTCCTTCTTCAGCCTTGTCTCCAGTCTCTTGGAAGCACTTCCTTAATGAGTCACATACTCTAGAATCCTGGGCTCAAGATCTGATTCTAGAAGGAGCTGACTAACAAAGGTCATAGTGAGGACTGGGACTTTCTCGTAAGAAAAGTGGGAAAATGCTGTGGTTTTAATGCAGGAGTGAAGTGATCACATTTTAAAAGTCTGTCTCCTAGTCCTAGTCATGGCCTAATTGCATCAGTGTTCCTGGCTGAACTGGGCTTCTGTCTACCCTTCTCTGGAGTGACTGGACAGACCACTTGAATTTTCCATTCCCCAGAAATCAGTTGAGTTTTTGCATACTTGGATTGGTGTGTGTATTTCTGAACCTGGCTGGTCTACTCCTAGGCCTGCATTTAGTGCTCTTTATCCATTTAACAAATACTTATTTACTGTACATATAGTTCCATATATATATGGCCTGTTCCCTATGCATCTAGTCTTTTGACTTCTTGAACCCCAAACTAGTTATCTTCAAGCAACCCTCCTAATATCCTAATATCTGGGTCACACATAGTTTTTTGTATCTCTTGTGTGACCATGGTTTTAAGAAAGTTCTAAGCACACTGATAACACGTAAAACAGAGTTTTGACAATTACGAACCTCCTGGGTACATCAGGTGGACCTCACATCGCTTCCACACCTTGTGACTGCATGTCCTACAAGACCGTGCCAATGTCATCAAGTAATATCAGAAGGAACTTTTCTCTGGATATCACTGAAGGGCAGTTTGAGAACAGGCTATGCAAATATACTATCAGGATGCTCAATTTATGTTTGTTTGTTTGTTTGTTTGTTTGTTTGTTTTAACTATCAAATAAGCACACCTCTCTAAAAGTCATTACATCAACTTGACCATGGGCTTTTGTTGCCCTTGTTGGTCTCTGAAGGCTTTATATGAAATAAGAGGGTTTATATCTGTACCAAGGCTTAAAGCTCTTTGGCTAGAGTGCCTGCATGAATTATGAGTATGTTTTTTAAGTTTTCATTTTCCGTAAGGTAAATTCACTTACCACTTATCTCTATCCCCACCTCAGTATTCCGAAATGATTCCACAGTGACCCACAATACGTATTTCCTCAACAAATAGTACACCTTTCCTGTTCAACCCTGTTTTGTCCTGTCGTGGTCCCCTCTTGCGTCATGATTTAGGAATGTGCAGATTCTATCTAATTATTGCTTTCGTGCTGTAGTGCTGCTAGTGTCTTGTTTTTCAGGTAAGAGCACAGCATTAGAACGACAAGCCATTCTGATACGAGTTGACAAATATCCATCAAGACCACGGGGAGAGTGAAATCTTTTTGACAACTCTATTATTTTTCTTTATCTCCGAGTCTTTGGGGGGTAATCTTTCCTTCAGGGAGATCAAACTCTCCCTCCTTCCTTTGCTCCATATGCGAGAATGGGAACCTGGATGGTTTGTAAAGCTCTTTGCAGATATAACTTTTGACAAGTCTGTGAGATATACCTTCCACGAGAGAAAGAAAGATCCTTAGCTGCAGCTTTTTCAGTGATGAAAAATTGCATATACCTATATGCAAGAAGGCCCCCAAATACATGGCGATTGCATTTTCTCCACGAGAAGATTCTCACCTTTCCAGAATTGTTAGCCAAATTACAAAGTTTACAGCTGTGGGGTATAGATTATATCATCTCACACCCACCTCTTTTAAGAATAATAACTTTATTGTTTTGTCACATACATACTTTAAATTACACGCAGGATTATAATTTGGAAACGAGGCTTCTTGTTCACTCAACATCTCTGGAAAGACTTTAACTCAAACGTTCACATGCATTGCTTACGTGATTTCCTGTGGTATGACCAGAGCCGGTTCTCAGTGATTTCGGTTTTTCCCAGCATGCCAGCTTTGCCTCCTTCCAAAGTATTAGCAGCTTTATAAATACTATTTTTTTAAGTTTATTTATTTATTTTGAGAGAGAGAGAGCCAGGGAGGGGTAGAGATTGAAGGGGAGAGAAGATCCCAAGCAGGCTCCACACTGTTAGTGCAGAGCCCGACATGGGGCTCAATCTCAGGAACTGTAGGATCATGACCTGAGCCAAAATCAAGAGTTGGATACTTAATTGACTGAGCCACCCAGGCGCCCCGGAGAGACAGCAGCTTTTTGAGTTCGCATGTGATACTGTAACTAAAAATTGTATTCCAAGCCCCCAGTCCTACTTTACGCAAATTTAGGTTACCTCTTCTTTTATCATGAAAACATAACAAAATACAGAGATATGCGTAAAGCATGCAAATGGTTCAGTGGATAATTATACATTGAACGCTTTTGTCGTAGCCACCCAGACAGAAACATGGGATCAGTATTTCCAGGCACTCAGAAGATCAAAACTCATTTCTCCTCACTGAAGGTAGCACTATCTTGACTTTTGTGATAAGAAAAGCATGAGCAGTTTTGGTTTTTGAAAAATATTTGTCTCTGTATGTCCGCTGGCTGCACGATCCGAGCTCTTAGTCTGTTTTGTGTTAAGTGGCTTTATGGGTTTAATTTGTAACGGTAACCCACGCTTGCAACTAGAAAGGCCATACTCGCAGGAATAATTACTAAATGTGTGTTAAATTTACCTGCTTCCTTGTTTACTGATGCTATCATGGGACCTCAGGAAATACCTAAAGCTAGCATTGAGTAAAGCCTTTTCAAGATAATGTGTTTTCTCACTGAAGTACCTTGTTCTTCGAAGTAAAGTAATTGGCAAATGTGTCCCATGATTTGAGAAACTATAAGGAGACACATATATAAGTTGACTCACACGTTTCTGAGGTCTACTTCTGAGCCGGTATCTTCCATTGTATGAAGGCCTATGGGGCATGTCTTTTTTTTCTTAATTCATGTTTTCTTTAATAATAAAAGATTTCACGTGTGAAAAATAAAAAGGGTTTTTTAAATCTTTTTTTAAAGTTTATTTATTTATTTGGAGAGAGAGAGAGAGAGAGAGAGAGAGCGAGCAGGGGAGGGGCAGGGAGAGAGAGAATCCATGAAGGCTCTATGCTGTCAGTGTGGAGCCCAGTGCAGGGCTTGAACTCAAACTGCAAGACCATGACCAAAATCAAGAGTCGGATGTTTAACCAACTGAGCCACCCAGGTGCCCCCAAAATAAAAAGAATTTGGCACATGCCCATATCCTTACCAATACCCAGATGTCATACATGATGTCATTATGTAATCAATTATGAAAACAAGTAGGGAAAACAGCTTCAAAGTGGTGATTATCTTTGGATGTTGTGTGTGTTATTACATCACAGAGGCTATTCTGCAATTTAACCCAAATGCTATTTTTGAGATTTATCCATATTGTTACATATGGATTTAGTTCCTTAATTTTATTATTTTTAATTAAAAATTTTTTTAATGTTTATTTATTTTTTGAGAGAGAGAGACAGAGCATAAGCAGGGGAGAGGCAGAGAGAGAGGGAGACACAGAATCCGAAGTAGGCTCCAGGCTCTGAGCTGTCAGCACAGAGCCCAACGTGGGGCTCAAACCCACGAACTACAAGATCATGACCTGAGCCGAAATCAGACGCTTTCCAGATGCCCCTGTTTCCTTCATTTTAAACGCTGTCAACTAATCCATTGTAGAAATATAATATACTCATATACTCCCCTATTGGTGGACATTTAGGTTAATTTTGTTACAATATTGTATTTATGAAAAATTTCAAACACAGATCAAAGAATTGTGCAGTGAAGAACCATATACCCAGATTCTGTAACTAATGTTTTATTACATTTGCTTTTTTGTTCCTTCCACACATCCATCCATCTTTCCTTCCTCTCTCCCTCCCTTCCTCTCTCCCTCCCTTCCATTCTTCCTCCCTTCCCTTCATCCTTCCTTCATTCCTCCCTTCGTTCCATCCATCCATCCATCCATCCATCCATCCATCCATATTATTTTTGTGATGCTTAAAAAAGGAAGAAAGGATAGTGTTTTACTGTCTAAAATAAGGATTGGGTGCCTGATCCCAGGGTTTACGAGTTCAAGCCCTGTGTGGGGCTCTGTGCCGACAGCTCAGAGCTTGGAGCCTCCTTTGGATTCTGTGTCTCCCTCTCTCTGCCCCTTCCCCTGCTTGTGCTCTGTATCTCTCTCCCTCAAAAATCAATAAACATTTAAAAAATTTTTTTACATAATGGTAGGAAGAGAACAAAATAGTTGTTCCCAGAAGTTAGGGATGGGTGGAGGGAGCACAGGAAGGTGACTATGAAGGATGTCATGAGGGAAGTCTTTGTGGTGATGGAATAGTTCTGTACTCTCTGGTGGTGGTTTTGTATATGTACACATGTGATAAAATGACATCAAGCTTTGCATGGGCATACTGCACCAATGCAAACTTCCTGGTTTTGATATTGTCTTAAAGGTATGTAAGATGTCGCATTGGGAGGGATTGGGTGGTGTGTACATAACATTTCCTTGTACTGTCTTTGTAACTTCATGTGTGCCTATAATTATTTGAAAATAAAAATGTTGGAACAAATGTAAGAGCAGGAATAAAGAGCTAATTTGAAGCCCTAGGCATTATTGTTAAGTCAGGAATGTTGAGATCAAGAGGTGAACAAGTATAGTAAGTTGCTGCGGCCAAGGTCAAAGAGGTTGTTGCCTGTTTTCTCCTCTAGGATTTTGATGGTTTCCTGTCTCACATTTAGGTCTTTCATCCATCTTGAATTTATTTTTGTGTATGGTGTAAGAAAGTGGTCCAGGTTCATTCTTCTACGTGTCGCTGTCGAGTTTTCCCAGCACCACTTGCTGAAGAGACAGTCTTTTATCCTGTGGATAGTCTTCCCTGCTTTGTCGAAGATTATTTGGCCGTACATTTGTGGGTCCAATTCTGGGTTCTCTATTCTGTTCCATTGATCTCTGTGTCTTTTTTTTTTTTTTTTTTTTTGTGCCATGCCATATTGTCTTCATGATTACAGCTTTGTATAACTTGAAGTCCAGAATTCTCTGCCTCCAACTTTAGAAGTATAAGAGAAGGGGTCAGCAAGCCAACCATGGAAAAACAGAAAAATGGAAAGAATCTGTGTTCCTGAGGTCCTCACTGAGTCACAAAATCAAGCAACTCTCCTAGACTTCTAATGGAAGATAATACATTTTTCTCTGTTTAAGGCCACTTCACTGATAATAGAGTAATTCTTACTGGTAGAAGAGTTAAAGAAACCAACTTTGCTACCTTCCTGGGATAACATTTTTTAAAGTACAGATGTTACATTAGGCAGCATTATCTTTGTGTATAGTTGTTTCTCTAGAGATGTGTGTAGGAATCAAATTGTTGCATCATAGAGTGTGAGTATCTTCAACTTTACTACATAGTTTATCAATACTAAGAGGCCATCTAATGTAAGTTGCAACAAAATTGCTATCATTTAGAATCTTAAGATGCCGACAGTTATAAAAATGAATCTGGATTTCAGAAATGTTACAATGCAGGAGGTAGGGTCGGTGGGGGGTGGGGTGGGTGGAGGTTGAGAAGCATCTTAGAATTAATGCAGTGCAGATACCTCTAAATTCCTTTGCAAAGTGCTTGTAAAAACTTTCACTCCCACTGGCAATATAAAAACCTTGATCCCTCCAAACACCTTGATCATTTGATGATATGTTTTTTTTAATTGCAGTTCCCTAAGCACCTTTTCAAAATGTTTATAGTAGATTTATGTTCCCTTTAGTGTAAATTGCTGTTGCCTTTAAAAAAATTTTTTTTAATGTTTATTTATTTTTGAGAGAGAGAGAGAGAGAGAGAGAGGAGGGGCAGAGAGAGAGGGAGACATAGAATCTGAAGCAGGTTCCAGGCTCTGAGCTGTCAGCACAGAGCCCGATGCAGGGCTCATACTCGTGAACTACAAGATCATGACCTGAGCCGAAGTTGGACCTTAACTGACTGAGCCACCCAGGTGCCCTTCTACTGCCTTTTTTTAAAACTCAATTTTGTGTTACTGACTTTAGGAGCACTCTATATATTCTAGTTTTTCTCATATTCGGATTGTTTTTGTAGCGCTTTTTTTTGTTGTTGTTTTCTTTTACATTATTCTAATTCTCTCTCTCTGCACTAAATCCACATTCTTTTATCTGGGTTGATAACTGGTCACATCTTACAGATATTTCATCTCTGTCCTTATTGAAAACTGTCTTGCCTATTCTTGACTCCAGTGTTTCTTTGTGAATTTTTAGGGTCTGCTTGTTAAGTTATATGAGAGAAAATCTTTGAAATTGCATTGATTGTATAGATTCATCCAGAACATTTTCACCTCTATTACAGTGTATTTTCCCACCCATGAACCTGGCATATTTCTCCAAATGCTCTTATTTCATATCCTTCAATAAAGGGTTGTGTTTTTCCCCAGAAAGGACTTGGAGATCTTGCATTAGATTTATTTCACGGAATTGTATATTTTGTTTGCGACTATGAGTAAGACATTAAAAATTACATTTCCTAACTTATTATTGGTGGTGTTCAAATGCACTAATTCTATTTGTGTCTATACCCATATATTTTTTTAAATCTAATAGTTTGCATACACATATTTTCTTACATAGATAATCCTATCAAGTGCAAATGTTTCTTCAAATGTTAAGGATTTTTCCTACTATTCCTAGTTTGCTAACATTTCTTTTTAATTTTTATTAAAAATTTTTTAAATATTTATTTATTTTTGAGAGAGAGAGTGCGAGCAAGGGAGGGGCAGAGAGAGAGAGGGAGACACCAAATCTGAAGCAGGCTCCAGGCTCTGAGCTGTCAGCACAGAGCCCCACACGGTGCTCCAACTCAGGAACCACAAGATGGTGACCTGAGCCAAAATCGATGCTTAATTGACTGAGCCCCCCAGCCGCCCTACATTCCTTTTTGAAATACATGAATGAATGTGAAATTTTGCCAAATGTTTCTTCTGTCTCTGTGGGGATAGTCATCATTTTTCTCTTTTAGTAGTAATTTATATTAATACATTTTGTAATGTTACACCATCCATACATTCCTGAAACTAGCTCTGCTTGGTTATGGCTGTCTGTCCATTTCTTATTCTGCTCATGGGTGTTCTTTACCAATGTTTTGTTTAAGAGTTTACATCTAAATCCATGCATGAGATTGATTTATAATTTTCCTTACCTGGCTTTAATATCAAGGGTTATGGGGTTTTTAAAATTTTATTTATTTATTAGCTAATTTACATCCAAGTTAGTTAGCGTATAGTGCAATAATGATTTCAGGAGTAGAGTCCAGTGATTTATCCCCTACATGTAACACCCAGTGCTCATCCCAACAAGTGTGCTCCTTAATGTCCCTTACGCATTCAGCCCATCCCCCCACCCACAACCCCTCCAGCAACCCTCAGTTTATTCTCTGTATTTAAGAGTCTCTTCTTATGGTTTGTCCCCCTCCTTGTTTTTATATTATTTTTGGTTCCCTTCCCTTATGTTCATCTATTTTGGGTCTTAAATTACACATATGAGTGAAGTCATATGATATTTGTCTTTCTTTAATTTCACTTAGCATAATACCCTCTAGTTCCATCCACGTATTTGTAATGGCAAGATTTCATTCTTTTTGATCGCCAAGTAATACTCCATTGTGTGTGTGTGTGTGTGTGTGTGTGTGTGTGTGTGTGTGTATCACTCTTCTTTATTCATTCATCCGTTGATGGACATTTGGGCTGTTTCCATACTTTAGCTATTGTTGATAGTGCTGCTGTAAACATTGGGGTGCATGTGCCCCTTCGAAACAGCACACCTATATCCCAAATATCAAGGGTTATGTTAGCCTTATAAAATTAACTGCCATCTCTGCTCTTTTTCTGTTCTTTTAAAAATGCTCTTAAGAAAAGGATTCTATGTGGGTCAGATAATTGTTTTGTTTCCTTCTCATTCTTTTTTGTTTTGTTTCATCAAGTTCTGTGCACTTTAGGTACTGTTTCTACTTTCTTTGAATTTACTCTTTATTTTCTGGTATCCCAAGCTAGGTCTTTAGCTCATATTCTGTTTTCGCTTCTTTTGTAATATATGTATTTAAGGCTATTCATTTCCCTTGAAGTACTGCATAAACAGAATCCTGTAAGTGCTCATATTCATCCATTCACTCATTGAACATGCCCCTGCTGTGACTCAGACAATCTTCAGTTCTCTGTGTGCACTGGGAGTACTGTAGTGAATGTAGCTCTTTGACCTCTTAAAGGTTGCATTCACAGAAGAAAAAAAGAAAATATACACACAAATAAGTCACGTCAGGTAGTCTTTGAATGATTTAGAAGCACGGTTTTAAATTTGCAAATATATGGTGCGTTTTTCATGTGCCTATCCAATAGTTTGGAAGTCTTACTTTTATTTTCTTACGTGTTTTTGGAACATGGTCTAAATTCTATTGATACCTGGTTTCTGACCAATATGGGGTCAATTTTTGTAAATATTTCATGTGGGGCTGGAAGGAACTATATTCTCTAAATCTCAGGTGTAGGATTGTTAATGTTTTGCCATATTCGACTCATTTCTGCTTCTTGTGTAACTGATCTGGGCTTAACATATGCCCTGACTCTGTAGGATACTTTCAAAGCCTTTACTGTTGTATGATGTTCCCAAGACAGAGTCAGTGGCATATTGCACTAAGCCAGGAGTCCTGAATGCAGGATACAGCATTCACACTATAGCACCATATCTAGTCCTTCATTCGTGGACATTATTAATCAATCATGGAGCTTAACTCCCCAGTCCTGGCAATCATTAATTAATCAGATTTCGCTCATATAATTAAACTTTTTAAAGTTTTGTATTTATCTTGAGAGGGAGAGAGATAAAGCGTGAGTGGAGGAGAGGCAGAGAAAGAGGGAGACAGAGGATCCAAGCACGCCCCCCACTGGCAGTGCAGAGCCGATGCTGGGCTCGAACCCACAAACCATGAGATCATGACCCGAAACGAAGTCACCCAGGTACCCCTATAATTAAACCTTTTTTAATAAAAGTGACTGCTTTAGGGGAAGAACACTTGATATTTTGCCCTGGAAAATTTGGCTTTTTCTTGAGACGGCTTTGTCAGTGCATCTGGTAGATATATCAGAACACTGGGGATTATCTTGTGTTGGAATTAGCATTGAAAAAAGCAAATGGATGCCCTACCACATCTCCCCATCAAGCCCATGGGAGATGTTACCTATCCATGCTGCCATATTTCTCATCCAGTCTTAACCCAGCGTCAGAATCTTCCTCACCACCGTGTGCCGGACAAGACTGGCGATTGACTAGAGTTGACATGTAATGTGAAACCTTAGATCAGATTTGAATAATTGCTCCCCTTTCATCCGTGCAACTTTCATTGTTAAAATCAATAGTGGCCCTTTTCCTCCAAAGGAAAAATGGGGACATATTCTTCATATTCATATGAAAAATGTACTCCTTTTCTCCTTAAGTAATATTCTGGAAAGGGATATTAAGTAACTGTGCTGGAAAGAGAATCTTAGTCATGTACTAGAAACAACCAAAGATAGCAAAATCTAATTTCCAAGGATGAAGTTCAAAAAAAGAACAAAATGCAATTCAGCACGGAGAAATATGCATGCTGTCACTTCCCAGTGGTGAGGGTGATAATCTGAAACGGATATTAAAAGGGCATAAGACATCTGGACATCAGAATTGCTGAAACCGAGGGGGGAGCATGCCGACTCACTGGGGCTGAGTATAAATCCTTCTCCAGAGAAGATGAGGGACAAAGATAGGTGTGAAGAAGCATCACATCGTAGTGGGAGAACAGGGGTCCCTCGATGAGGCCAGCTGAGCACCAGCTGGGTCGACCTTTCCATCTTAGGCAGTTTCTATATCAGCACATCCTGGATTGGCTTCCAGAACTTCACTAGGTAGTAAAGGACAGGAAGAAGGGTGAAGGGAACATGGGACGAATTTGAGAAGAGAAAACGGAAGCATGCAACATCCGTTATGTCCTTGACTGAGTACTTAAGGAAGACCAAAAGACACGAGACAGTTGTAGTTCATCAAGTGAGAGTGAAGATTAGATATTTCTGGGGATAATCATGCAGTGAAAGGGGTCTTCCTTGAAAAACAGGAACTGAATTAGAGGAGAAATATTCATGTCCCTGCCCATCTAGGGTAGCAAGGGAAGCAGGAAGCAATAAATACAACATCTTTTCTTGGGGCCTTCAAAGTACATCCAGAACAGCCGTTACTCAATAGCCCAGTCTCAGAATTAGATTGAGGCGTGGGCCCCCTTCTTCTGTCTCTAGTTTCTCCATATTTCATGATGTATTTTTGGAAAAAAAATACTTTTAATGATGCCAACTTGCCTCCTTTCAGCACATTAAAAAAGGGAACGATTGGCTGAGGCTGTCATGATGATGGGAATAATTTTGTCGCTGTGCAATTTGGCTCTTGCTCCAAAGTGAAGTGCACATTTTCCTCCAGTATATTTTAAGCTGGAGACTTCTAAGTAAATGGGAGGTGGCTGATTTTATTTCTGTATGCAGCCAGCCTTCACTGGCACGAGCTCTGATTTGGCCCAATCAATTTTGTATTCATGCTGAGAAGCAAGTTGATCAAGTTCAAGGAACATCTGTATGCATTTATCTGGATTGGGTGCAAACATGGGAGCTGCTCCCCTGAAAGGTTCCCAGCCCTCCAGTGACGGCTGCAAGACTCCTGGACAATGACCTTTACAACTCTGGCAATTTCACTCCATCTTTAAATAACCACGGTGGCTCTTTAACGCACCATCTTCTTTGTAATTTATAAGGTTGTTTTTAGGAGTCTAGCTCTGGCAAGTTTCAGAGTTTATTAAGTAAATCTTCATTAGCTGGTTAAATGATCTCCAAAAAGTTATCCAACTGAGTGTGCCAGTGTCGGGTCATCAACCCATATATTAACACGACATTTCCATAGGCACATCTGTCTTGGTCTTCCCTTTCTTTTTATTTCCCCTCTCCTACTGCCATAAATTTTGTGTGCCAGCAGCTCTATGGCTCGAAGAGGGTTGTAAACATCTTCTTGTTCAATTACATCAGGATTTTTCCCTTTATGTCAGCAATTAAATTTATGAGCAAAAAAAAAAAAAAAAGAGTTTACTCTCTAAAACCTAAAGAGGCACAGTCAAGTTCAAAGTAAATAAAAACAGAATGCAATCAACATATAGTTGTAGAGTATAAACAAGGCAGTGGAATCCAAAAGACCTGGCTTCAAATCGTAGTGCCACCAACTGGCTGATTAATTTGGAGGGGAGGGGACTTATCCTTACTCCCTAAATTATAGTTTCCTCCTTTGCAGCGTGGCATGCATGATTGCAATTTCATAGAACTTTTGGGAGAATTAAATGAGATGAAGTACATGAATCGGGCTGTGCAGAAATGGTCAGTCCCTTTGTCCTTTCCTTCTCCATTTGCATAGCGGGCAAGCTGATTGGGTACACGACCTATGGTGTATATAATTTTGTTTATCCGAGGCCGGGGATACAGTAGGTGCTTAGCAAATATTTAACGGAAGGATGAGTGAGTAAGCCAGTTAGCGAAAGGTATTGGGTTTGATTCTTACTCTTGGTTTGGGCAGTGTAGGTTCGGGCAATCTCAATGGATTGAGGCCTTGCTACCCCACGGGTGGTCCTCGTCAGTGGCACACGGGCATCACGCATGGCCCTCCATAGTGCAACTGAGTCAGAATCTGCCTTAAAGTTTTTTTTAAAACTGCCACTTTACATTTGTTTTTAATTTTTTATTTTATTTTATTTTAATTTAATTTAATTTTATTTTATTTTTTGCTTTTTAAAGAACTCAGATATAACTGACGTATTATATTACTTTCAGGTATACAACATAATGACTCAATATATGCATTGCCAAATGATCACCACAATAAGTCTAGTTAACATCTGTTGCCACTCATAGTTATAATTCTTTTTATTTTTGTGATGCCTTTTAACAAGATCTCAGGTGACTTGTGTGTACGTTAAAGTTTGAGGAGTGCTGGGTTAGAGCCCTTAATTATGAAGCCAAGATTATGAGTTGGTTTCCCAAATCCACTCTGTCGACGACAGACCATCTTGACCTTGCATTTGGTCTTGAAGGGATCCTGGTGTGGGAACACGGATGAATCTGTGCCAACAAATCCTTCCTACAACAGAGTGGGAGAAACAGCCGTGGTCATGACAGGTCACCAGGATCAGATTTCCCCTTCATCTGTTGTATTGTAATATCCTCTTAAGTGCTATACTTACATCCAAATCCAATCCAAAGCATGCCAGTGACAGCTAACATCCACTCCTTACATGGGTCTCGCAGCCACCCATTTGGCGGCTGAGGCTTGGCAGGTCCAGTCACTAATTGGCGAAGGTCACAGAGGTAGAAACGGATATGAGACTCGAGCTCAGAGCTGTCTGATTCCAGGGGCCTTTCTCTCAACAGATCTGCTTCCCTCCCTCCCAGCCAGCCCTCCACACTGATGCCAGGCACCTTCTTAAGGTGCAGCCAGGGAGAGGTCTGCCAAACAGCCTGATGCTGTTTTTTTTTTTTTTTTTCTTGGTGTGTCTGCAACGCAAGAAGGCAGACACCCATACCCAGCAATGGCTCAGTTGGAACACAGGACCCTCCTCTGTGTACCCTCTCCTTGCTCTGCCTTCCTTGCTTCATCTGCTTCTGCCCTCCCTTGCAGCTCTGTGCCTCAGCACTTTTCTGATCAGCCCAGCTTCTGTGTACTTGCTCAAGTGGTCCCTCCACCTTGGGGGCCCCTTCCCCCACTCACCCACCTGGCTGACACATGCAGCCAGGCATTTAAAGGTCTCTCTCCCCAGTATTGCTCTCCCTGATGTCCCTAGGTAGACCTGAATTCTTTCTCCTTGGATCATTCTCAAAATAGCTTTTGTGCAATTAAAAAAAAAAAAAGTGATTTGCTTCTAAGTTCCCCTTTCCTGCTGATCTGTGAACTTGAGGAGCAAGACCCCACAAAAGGCTGTGCGGTTCAGAGCACGGTGCTGGTGCCAGACCTGGCGGGATGCGAATGCCCCAAGCTGCATGACTTTGGGCAGGATACTTAAACTTCTCTGTGCCTCCGTTTTCCCTTCTGCAAAGTGGAGATCCTCAGAGTCTCTACCTCTTGGGTTTTTGTGAGCACTAACCTAGTTAATACAGGCTTAGAATGGTGCCTGGCACGTAGTAGGTTTCGTCTTCCCACCCCAGCCACCTACGCTGTGCGCGTTCAGAAAGTGATGTTCCAATGGATGAATGAATGTCTCGGGGGCTGCCTTCATTGTCTCTCTCTCTGGCCGGGAAACTCCTACATACATTTTAAAGCTTTAAGAATGGAAAAACGTTTGCCCAAAAAAGTCTCTGTCTCCTTAGTATTTCTAATCTCTTCCCACACATCTTTTCCTGATACAGGAACCTACCTTTGCATCCCTTCATCTTCACTCCCCGGTTGTTTGATTAATGATGGTATCAGTACATTCCTACCCTCATCCCTCACGCTTTCCTAAGTCTGTATGAAAACATGCAATTTGCAGAGCTTCTACCCTGTTCGGATAACGAGCAGCCTGGGCCGTGCCCCCAGAGCAGGTCGAGGCGTGACCACAGGTGTCCGCTCCATGGCCTCCTGAAATGATAGGCGGGCTCTGCTGGCTGCATGCAGGTGTATCTGCTGCACCGAACAGCTGGCCTTTATTTCTGTCCATGCTTCCTCTCTCTTCATTTTGAAGGGAAGACAGCCTGTCAAAGCAAACCCGAAGGCGTACTAGCTGCAAGGATTTGAAAGGGCAGGGTTTATATTTTTCTTTGCTTTCCTGGGGTTCTCTGAAGAAGCACAGAGCTATCTTAGTGTTTGGAAAGAGGCGATGTAGCATGGTGGTAACCACAGAGACTGACTAACCTTGGTTTGAAACCCAAACCTGCTACTTACTGGCTGGGAAGTGTTGGGTAAGTGCTAGAACCTCTGTGAGCTTCAATTTGTTTTTGCCTTTTTTTCTAAACTATAAAACGGTTCTAATTTTTAAGCAAATAGACTTCAGAAGTTAATTCATCATACAAAATACCTAGCACTATGTCTTACCCATAGTCAGAGCTCAGTCTGATTATTTTCAAGCGTATATATGTGTATACACGCACACACACACACATGCATATATAATCACATGTTCTCTTGACACTTAATCAATTCCATTTCTCTTTAATTTAAATATCTTTTGCATAATAACTGCATAATATATGTTTGAACAAATGGATGGATAGAATGAATAGACTCGTGAGAGAAACCGTTTTTTGTTGTACGTACAACCCATGTGTCAGTCAGGATGAGCTAAGTTACACTGTAGTAACAAACAGCCCCACCTGTCCATAGCTTGAGCAGAAATCTATCCTGGGTCAGCCAGGAGTTTTCCTCCTGTCTCTGGGACCCATATAGATGAAACAGCCAGTCTGGAGTGTTGCCAGCACCATGGTCGGGGGGAAATGTGCATGGAATATCACATCCTGGGTCTTAACGTTTCCACTCAGAAGTGACACGTTATATTTCTGCTCAAGTTTTGTTTGAGAAAGCGAATCACATGCCCATATGTAACCTCAAGAGGGTGAGGAGGTGCCCTTCTCTAGGTGCCCCTGGTGAGAGCCGGCAGCGTCTGGTGGAAAGCACTACCCGACGAACCTGTCACACTCTTGTACCCAGCAGACCTCAGCCCATTTTTCGGGTTGTCATCACTAGATGGTATGCAGATGACTAGCTGTATATTAAGACCCCATTTATAAGTACAAGCCATGTAACATTGCAAAGAGAGTGATTAAACCATAATGCCACTAAGTGCTCTTTCTAGGGCTAGCAAAATATGTAAAGGCATTATACAGAGAGTATCACGGCTACATTTCCCTATGCAACAGAGAGCCTATTTACAGCTCAGTTCTGACAGAAGAATAACTACTTCTTCTCACCCAAACACAGTAACCAGCCCTCACTGAGTTCCACAAAAGAATATTAATTCTGCAGGAAAGAATCTAATGCTAAAGAGGACAGAAGTACAGCAATAGGGCGCTTGGGTGAGGGAGCTGATGGGGGAGAGAGAGAGAGAGAAAAGGAGAGAGGGAGGGAGAGGGAGGGAGGGAGGGAGAGGGAATGAGCTATAATACTGCAGCACAATGGGAGGAAATAGCGTCTGCCACAGAAATAAACTACTACGAGTAAATTCAGAACAAAGCTTAGGGCTTTAGAATAAAAGCAAGACGTGATTATTCCAACATAGAATAAAATGATGTGGGGCTCCGATCCCTCAAACCAGACCAGGATAATTCTCCTAGGCTCTCTGATAAAGGGTTCTCGTCACTTCCTTAGCAAAGGAGAACTGGAGGCTGAGATCAAGTTGGAGTGTCTGCTTAATCTGTATCTCCTTTGGAATGTCCACTTGTCATAGTCCTTACCTGATAGACAGCACTATTTGTACTGTATGATCTACCCTTGTGGTTACAGCTAATCGGACCAGGGTGAGTCCATTTAATCCAAGATGAAGCAATTCAGAGTCTTGTCTCAGCCAATCGGATTTGTTTCTCAAGATTCTAAAGTAAGACAAAGAGAAGATACCTAGGCCACTTAGGCTTTGACTTCTGTAGTGTTTATTCATTCATTCAACCAATTTTTATCAAATGCCCACTTGGGGACACAGGGCTCCCAAATCCAGACTTCACAGAGTCCATTCCCGTTCCACATGACTGTCCTTAATTCAATGTCCCTGGTTATTTATTGAGATTGATAGAAGCATATGTCAACCAATTTGATGGTTCTCCTCCCACAGTCATGCTGTATTATTCCTAATTATTCTGCCATTTTAATAAATTTAAAATTTTAACATTAAAAAAATTTTCCAGGTAGGTACCATTCCATAGAGACATCTGACTTGAGAAGCTGTCTTCTGATCTATTTCAGTGGGAGAATGCAGAGGAGGGAAGAACTCAAGACACCCCACTAGATCCTCTAACTTCCTTACAGAACTCTGCCTTCATTGTTTACCCCCGCATGTTCTGTGTTCCCTGCATGCGGGAGCTTCCGGTTTCCCATCCCCCACTCCCTGTCTATCACAGAGCACGTGCACGCACAACTGCTGGCAGGTGCTGTGGACGTGTGAGAAATGCACAGAGACAAAAGCTAAAATTGGTTGTGCAGAATGCATTAGAGCGAACCCCTGCAGTGGCTGTCAGAAGCTTACACCCCAGATTTTCTGGGGGAGTTCCAACTTAAAATAGCCTGTCTTGCTATCCCCACAGACACTTATTTTTGGCAGATTGTGCATCCCAATTTTTGGTTTAGGAAACACTGTCACTTTACATATACTACACACCCAGACGTACTCTGGAAAGGGTCCTAATCCAGCTGGATTAAGTCACTTTCTCAGTGAGAGAGGCACTGCTCTTGTCTTAATGATCTCCAGATTCCTAGAAATAGTCCCTGTATAATGACTGCCCTATACAATGGTTTTCTAAAGGTCCCAAAATTGCCCCCAGATTAAAACCTTGTTTCCCAACAGTGCCATCAGTAACAGGCCTGTAGTTAATAGTGTTCACAGTAGCTGGAATCACTAAGTAATGCTGCCTCATGTGTCTTTTCTATCTCTTCAGGGCACATAATAGATGCTCATTAAAAGACTGATGAGTCAGGGCACCAGGGTGGTGCAGTAGGTTGAGCATCCATCCAACTTCAGCTCAGGTCATGATCCTCATGGTTCATCAGTTCGAGCCCCACATCGGGCTTTGTAGTGAGAGCGTGGAGCCTGCTTGGGATTCTCTGTCTCCCTCTCTCTGCCCCTGCCCCTCCCCACTCTCTTTCAAAAATAAACAAACATTTAGGGGCACCTGGGTGGCTCAGTCGGTTGAGCTTTCTACTTCGGCTCAGGTCATGATCTCGTGGTCCGTGAGTTCAAGCCCTGTGTCAGTCTCTGTGCTGACAGCTTGGAGCCTGGATCCTGCTTCAGATTCTGTGTTTTCCTCTCTCTCTGCCTCTCCCCCACTCATGTTCTTTCTTTCTCAAAAATAAATAAACATTAAAAAAATTTAAAAAAGAAGATTGATGAATCAGGTGTCCACGCATTAAATGGAATCTTTGAATTGATGAGGCAAACCCCACATACAGACTCTGCTCTTTCTTTCACCTTCCTCTATTGTGGTCATCCTTGGTTCTGTGAGTGTGGCTGACCTCAATTCCTGCTTCCTTTTATCTTGCAGTCTTGACCACATTCATTTTTAGATCTCTGTAAGCTTCCTGGTCAACGAGTCCCATTTTGGTAGTCATGGCTCTTTGGGGTCCTAAGAACAACACCAAGAAGTCAAAAATTGTTGCACTTGGACAGGCAGGTTTTTTTCCCTATGCACAGAGAATGCATCACGCAGACATTTGGGGACCTCTGTTGCTGTGTGTATGAGAAGCATTTCTGACCAAGGCATTTATAGATCATAAGGAGCCCCAGGATAGCACATACAGTCTTTTTCTGGGAGCATCCTTCCTCAAAATTTCAGCCCTCCCTGTACCCATATATCATCATAGGAAAGAGAATGGGGAGAATGCTATTGAGGTTGCTAAGGAGAGTCAAGAATGCTCACCTTCTAAGCTCTGTTTGCTGTGACATGGAGACATACGTTCTCGTTGGTGCATCAGCCCTCAGAGACCCAAATGGTAGAGGATATCATATCATAGCACATGCACCCAGACAATATTAATATTATTTCAGTTTTTAAAATTTTTATTCACTTTATTTATTTTTTTAATTTTAATTTTTTAACTTACATGCAAGTCACTTAGCATATAGTGCAACAGTGATTTCAGGAGTAGATTCCCTAATGCCCCCTACCCATTTAGCCCATCCCCCCTCCCACAACCCCTCCAGTAACCCTCTGTTTGTTCTCCATATTGAAGAGTCTCTTATGTTTTTGTCCCCCTCCCTGTTTTTATATTATTTTTGCTTCCCTTCCCTTGTGTTCATCTGTTCTGTGTCTTAAGGTCCTCATATGAGTGAAGTCATATGATATTTGTCTTTCTTTAATTTCGCTTAACATAATACCTCTAGTTCCCTCCACGTTGTTGCAAATGGCAAGATTTCATTCTTTCTGATTGCTGAGTAATACTCTGTTGTGTATGTGTATATATATATATATATATATATATATATATATATATACCACATCTTTTTTTATCCATTCATCCATCGATGGACAGTTGGGTTCTATCCATACTTTGGCTATTGTTGATAGTGCTGCTGTAAACATTGGGGTGCATGTGTCCCTTTGAAACAGTGTACCTGTATCCCTTGGATAAATACCTAGTAGTGCAATTACTGAGTCGTAGGGTAGTGCTTTTTTTTAATTATTCATTTTTGAGAGAGAGAGGGAGACAGAACGCAAGCAGGGGAGGAACAGAGAGAGAGGGAGACATAGAATCCAAAGCAGGCTCCAGGCTCCAAGCTGTCAGCACAGAGCCCGACACAGGGCTTGAACTCATGAACAGTGAGATCGTGACCTGAGCCGAAGTCTAATGCCCAACTGACTGAGCCACCAGGTGCCCCAATATTAAAATTATTTCAGTTTTACATTTAAAATCATTCCAAACAATGAGAGTCCCCAGGCAACTTTATTACGGTCTTGCCAAAACTTTGGTTGCTTTCGTGCCATTATCATTCATTTTTGATTTATCTGCATTACATAGTACTTAGGATTTAGTCATTTTTAAAAATATTGGCTCAGTTATTTTTTAAAAATACATTTATTTTATTTTTTAATTTTTTTTAACATTTATTTATTTTTGAGACAGAGAGAGAGCATGAACAGGGGAGGGTCAGAGAAAGAGGAAGACACAGAATCCGAAACAGGCTCCAGGCTCCGAGCCCTCAGCACAGAGCCCGACGCGGGGGTCGAACCCACGGACCGCGAGATCATGACCTGAGCCGAAGTCGGCCGCTTAACCGACTGAGCCACCCAGGCGCCCCTAAAAATACATTTATTTTAAAAGGAGATGTTGAATTGCATTCATGTTTTATTTCAGTAAAAGTTAGGTTACTTTATTGGGTGCCTGAGTGGCTTAGTCAGTTAAGCGCCTGGCTCTTGACCTCAGCTCAGGTCGTGATCTCACAGTTCGTGGGTTCAAGCCCCATGTCTGGCTCTGTGCCGGCAGTGCAGAGCCTGCTTGGGATTTTCTCCCCCCAGTCCCCACTCCCCCACTCACATGTTCTGTCTCTCTGTCTCTCTCCCAAAATAAATAAATAAACTTAAATTTTTTAATTTGCTTACTTTTTTAAAGGAAACTTCATTTCGAGATTCCAAATGTCAAATCAGTATCCCCTGTCATTAATAGATGGAAAGGAAGGAGTAAATTAAATACAATGATATTTTTACTTACTCTTATGCTAATTGAATAGAATAATTCTTTAAAAAAATAAAGTTTTCTCTTCTCCTTCTGGATGCCCCAGGGTCCTTCCCACCCTGGCCCTCCGTCTACATAAACTCTGAGGCATTAGGTGGGAGAGCTAGGATTTAAACCCGGGCCATCTGCTGGCAGAACCCACGCTTCTCACACCTGAAGCCCAGATCCGGATTCCAAAATCTCAGTCCCCACCGAGAAGAGCCCTTTTCTTGGAGAAGTGGCCCCTTCCTGATCTGGGACAGGGGGATACAAGGCGAGCCATGGCCATCTACTTGTTGCAGGAAGCAAAGATGTGTCAAAAATGATGCAGATGTGTCAAGAGGGCCCCTGACCCAGTTTTAAGGGACTTGTAATGTCCAAATTTGGGACACTTTTAGCATGAGAAATGACAGAAGTTGTCATTCTACTTTGTTGATTGTTATACATTGAATGGCTAAAATTTCCTGAGTCCATTGTTGGACTCTTGAGACAGAGAGAGGGAGGGAAAGGAGAAAGGGAGTGGAGAGAGAGAAACAAAGAGAACACCAGCTAATACAGAAGGGGTAACAGAATGACTTAGAAAAAAATATCATTTTTAAACTTGACGTTTGGTAGTTGTTTCAGGCAAGAATTAACAATGGATGCTCCCTCCTCCGGGAGAGAGTTTACTGGGGACAGAAATCTTGTCCAGTGCCCATAAATCACCTGTGGCTGCCTTTCTAAAGTAAAGGGGGTAAAATGTGTCTTCACAATGGGTGATTTGGTACCCCCACCTTAACGTTCTGTATCTCCTGACATGGTGCACTCTGAGGTATAGAGCCTCATCTACAGAGGATCCTTGCCAAAAAGGTAAAACTTGAATCTAATTCAAATTAACTAGAATCTAATTTAACCCGAATCTAATTCAAATTAACTAGAATCTAATTTAACCCGAATCTAATTTAGACCCAAATTCCACTTTACAGAAAGAATAGGGGACAGGGGCACAAATCAAATGGCAACATGGGAAAATGATCAGACAAATTCAGAATGTGGGCCATTCTACAAGACAACTCGTCCAGACCCTACAACAAAAACCACAACAACGGTGTCCTAAATTATGCATGTGTTGGGCGCGGGGGACGTGCGGGTAGAGGTATTAGTGTCACTCAAAAGACATAACAGACCACAAACAAATATAGTGTGTGGATCTTGATCAGATAGTGGTTTAAATAAGCTATAAAATGCATTCTTGGGACAAATGAGGAAATTTGAATTTGGAGATTAGGTGTTCTGGAGTTGTATAATAATGATGTGGCTGTGTACAGGAATGCCTTGCTCTTAAGAGGCTGGACTTTTAGTAAAGAGTCATGATGTGTGCAGTTTATTTATTTATTTATTTATTTGTCTGTTTGTTTATTTGCCACGGGTTCAAGATTTTAAAATCTTGACAGATTTGTGTAGATTTTTTAAAAAAAAATTAAATTTTTATTTAAATCCAAGTTAGTTAACACATAGTGTAATAATGATTTCAGGTAATAATCAGTTAGTGGTTCATCACTTATATAAGTACCCAGTGCACATCCCAACAAGTGCCCTCCTTAATGCCCATCACCCATTTAGCCCATCCCCCACCTCCCTTCTTCCATCAACCCTCAGTTTGTTCTCTGTATTTAAGAGTCTCTTATGATTTGCCCCCCTCTGTTTTTATCTTATTTTACTTCCCATCCCCTACATTCATCTGTTGTGTTTCTCAAATTCCACATATGAGTGAAGTCATATGATATTTGTCTTTCTCTGACTGACTTATTTCTCTTAGCATATCTTCTTCTACCCAGTCGTTGCAGATGGCAGGATTTCATTGTTTTTGATTGCCGAGTAATATTCCATTGCACACCATGATGTGTGCAATTTAAATGGTTCAGGAAAAACTGCACACACTTGCATGTGAATAGATGACAGACTGATAGGTTGACCGAGAGCTGATAGACCAATCATCACAAAATGTTAGCTATTGAATCCAGGTGACCTTTACTGCATTACTCTTACAACTTTTCTGAATATTTGAAAATTTTCATTAACATCAAGTTTGGAAAAATACAGCAGAATTTGTGCTCTAACGGCCCTTCCCTGCTGCCTGAGGTCAGACAGCAAGGCAGCAGCCCACTGTGCATCTGTCCCCTACAGTCACCTCGTGTCTCACCTCGTGGCCTTCAGGCTGCACATCAGAAACCCGCTGACCACAGCGTTCCCACAGACGAGGAAATGTGCGCAGGCTGTGAAGTGTGATATGATCCCTTCCAGGAGTGATAACTACAGCTCTCAGCTCTCTCTGCTTCTGTGGGGAGCCCACAACGCTCCCCTGTCTTATGGAAAAGCTCTAGCTTGCTGTGTGGCCCTTAGCACCCCTGTTTGGTGGCTGCAGAATCACCCTTGCCGCCGCCCCGCTCTGTATCTCCCGTCTACACTGCAGGTTAGAGAGGGGTTCAGAATCGCCTGGACCCTGTAGCTTCCCTTTCTGAATTGCCCTCCTTCCCTCTGAAGCACAAAGACCTGCCGTGACATTCATTTGCAGAGAATCTGCTGTAAATCTGCCCGATCCCAGACCCGACGCATTGTTACTTGGCAGGTGAGAGGCACATGCCGCGGGGCTCCCGGAATTGGAAGTTAAGACCTTGTGTCTGCAGCCTGGATGGCTATCATGAATCTTTCCATGAGAACACTTTCTCCGAGATTAGGTCGCGAGCCATCAAGCATATGCCCTCCCCTCAGTCAGAACCCAGTTGAGCATCCTTGACGAGCCTCTGAGGTCTGGAATTTGGAAGTGTGCTCCTGGCTCTGTGGAAGCTGATGGTCACAGGCCAGTGGAGACGGAGTTCAGTCTGTCACGGGGAGCAAACAGCGGTTGGCACAGCCATTTCTTCCAAAGAGAGGTGCTTTCCTGTTTGCCCTGGCTCCCTCCTGGGCTCTGAGCTTCCTTCTGGGCTGCTCTGGGCCCGCCCAACCTTGCCTTTCGTTCAGCAGCCAGGAAGTCCTGCATGAGATCTGACCTCAGCCTACTGTGCTGTAGCTTGACTCCAGTTCTCTTTTTTCTTTTTTCTTTTTTTTTTTTTTTTGACTCATGTTAATTTTTGGAAGAATTAAATATCATTCCTTTAAACCCTCTTTTAGGGTGACTAACTCATCCTGATTTGCCTGGGGCTTTCCTGGATTGACCACTGAAAGTCCCATATACGAGCAAACTCTTCAGTCCCGGGAAACCAGGATGTTCGGTCATCTTTCCCTCCCTCCCTTCCCCTCTCTCCCTTCCTCCTCCCTCTCTCCTTCCCTTCCCCTTCCCAAGAGGAATCCTTTCCACCTGTTCTGTTTGCTCCATACCAGCACCACCTAGGAGGTGACCGTCAGGGCCAACCACATCAGCACATATGCATTTTCCTGCGACGGGCAGACTGCCCTACCTCAGCCAGTCCTCTCTAACCCTGGGGGACGGTGCTCTGCCTTCTCCACTTGCAGAGGAGAAAACCGAGACTCACTCAGGTCGCGGAACTTAGGTGAGGTCACACAGCTGGAGAGTGGGGGAGTTGGGCTTCTGATGCAGATGAGAGGCCTTGACCCCAAATCCCTGTCACCCACCCAACTTCAGACACAAGGCCACTGTTGCCTGTGGTTTCCAAGTGGGAGCAGAGTCGGCAGGACCCAAGGGCCGGACGTCAGGGACCTGCGCTCTAGCCAATCCGTGTCTGTGTGGACAGAGACCAAAGTCCTGAGTGAAACCCTCAGTCTTCTACACTCTGTCCAGAGCCCTTGGGTCCTGGCCCTGCTCACCTTTCCCTCTTCACCTCCCCACTCCTCCACGTGACGCCTACACCACCCTGAACCACGCTCCTTCCTGCCGTGTGCGGGGGCTCCAACCTCTCCTTCACTCACGTCTGTACAGCTGGTGTTAAACCCTCCTGCCCAGCACCTTCCCAGCGTGCTGCATAGACTACCTGTCTTCACTGGCTCCGGAGCACTAGGTTGAACCCTCCCACTTACACCTAGACCCTCAGATAAGTCTCCTACTCTCTCTGTACCTCAGTTTCCTCCTCTGTCAAATGGGGATGATGGCGAGGGTAAGAGTGGCCTAGGTCTGTAATGGCGTTTATACTCCAGGGGGCAATAAACACAAACGAGGTAATATTAGTAGCAAACACGGACCCAGTGCTCACTCTGTGCCAGGTCCTCACTCTTCTCTGCACACTGTATTTATGAACTCATTTAGTCCTTGCCAGAACTCTTGGGGGTGTTACCTTTCCCACTTTCCCAAAGAGGAAATGGAGGCACAGTGAATAAATGACTAGCCCAAGGTCTCCTAGCTACTGATCAAGTAGCTGGGGGTGGTGTCCTCGATCTTAGACTCGACTCATGGCAATCTGGCAGGCAGGGGAGGAACTGTCTAGCTGGGCAGATCTCAGGTCCTGGTGACTCAAGAGAATTGCCTGCGGATAGTTTTACGAAACGCAGTGCCCGAGCCCTACTCCAGAGCAGTTCAGGGAGGACCTTTGTGGGTAAGCCCAGGCCTCCATATCTGTGAAAGTCTCGGAGAGAGTCCACGCAGTCAAGATTGAGAACTGTCGGTCTTGATTGGGAAGGCATCGCCGGGAGCAGGAGCACGCGTCCACTTCCCGTGGACACTTGTGTCTCCGCGGTCTCCACCCCCACTGCAGCCCTGCCCTGAGTCATAAATGAAGGGCCAGAGCGAGGAATTAAAGCCCCAGTCGGGGGAGGGGGGCTGGAAAGGTTGAAAACAGCTTTTGCCTCCCGAGTTAACGGCAGCCCCGGAGGGGGCTGAATCATTGCGGCTGCCCGTCAGGCACCCGATGACAAATGACATTCTGAACTGGTATCTCCCCAGATACTTCTAAGCTGACCCTTGGAGATAGCTAATAAAAGACCAACCTGTCTTCCAAGATTAACGACTCTTGGAGAAAGACACAGGGAGGGGGAGTGGGCGAGCGGGGGCTCTGGAAACCTTTGCTGCCCCCAGAGCCCTTCTTGTTGACAGTGAGGAGCCAGAACAAGAGCGGCTGGGGGGCAGAAAACAGGACTGGCTCCATTGTTTATTTACAACCTGGCCTTCTGCTGGGAAGCCCACCTTGGCCTCTTTCCCTGCCCTGGGCCCCTGCCCCATGCCGACCAGACTCCCCACTCTGCACCAGCGCTCTCCATGCTTCTGCCAGAGTCTTGGGTTGCTCTCTGGGACTGCTTTTCCCCCTGCGTCCACTCTCCCCTGAGCTGCCGTCTCCAAGCCTCCTCTGTGCCTCTCTGCTCATGCCCTTCCTAGCTCTGCTGTCTGCCTTCCTCTGTCCTCACTGTCCTCATTTCCCCATTGTGCTTTTCCCAGCTCTTCTTCGGGGTGTGTGTGTGTGTGTGTGTGTTACTTGTGTTTTTCTCTGACTCTCAATCTAGCTCTGTCTCTATCTCTCTCTTCCTTTCATCTCTGTGTCTTCTGTCTCTGTGTCTTCGCTGTTCTCGGCTCTCAGGTATCTGTCTTTATGACTTCTGTCTATTTCCGTCTTTTCCTTGTCTCTCTGTACCCCTCCTGTCTCTGCCCATGTTTGTGTTGGTTTCATGTCCCCTCCCCTCCCTGTCCCTCTCTGTCTCTCCGGCTCCTTATCCTTGCCCTTCCTGGGGGCACTTGGTCCCTAGAAGAGGGGCTCCTTTTCATCGGGTATGATGAGTAGTGGGCAGAGCTGGTAATGGAAAGAGGCAGCACCCGCCACCCCTACTCTCCCGCCAGTGCCCAGGACGCCATATGCCCAGTGTATATGAGTGTGTGTGTGTGGGGGGGGGTAGTTCTGAATGTGAACGTGTCCTGCCGTTGCCCCCCTGCAGGCTCCTCATCACTTTCCATAGGACAGCACAGATCAGACCCCTCAGTTCTCACCTTCACTTTGCCCTCCCAGTGTCAGCGAGAAATCCCAAGCCCATCGTGGATTGCACTTAATAGCTAACAGCTCTAGCTAGGACGTACTAAATGCATATGGCCTGCCGTGTAATCTGTATGTGTAACTCATTTCCACAATAATCCTGCCACGTAGATACCATCATCCCCATATTTCAGGTGAGGAGACTGGGGGTCAGAGAGGTTAAGACACCTGTCCAAGGTCCCACAGCTAGTGAAAGGTAGAGGCGAAATTCAGACCCATTCTGGGTCGGCCCTTTTCTTTCCACTGAATCTTTCAGCACTGTGCTTTCTCATGAGATAACCCCTAGCCACATACACCTATTTAAATTCATTTAAATGAAGTAAGATTTAAAATGGAGTTTCTCCATTGCACTTGCCATGTTTCAAGTGCTCCGTGGTCCAAGGTAGCTAGTGGCTGCCATATTGGACAACACAGATACAGCACATTTTCATCCATGCAGAAAGTTGTGCTGGACCGTGCTGTCTTAGATAAACACAGAGGAGTTTTCTGTATCGTTTATTATGGGAGAACAAAAGAAAACCGGATACTGAAATAACCCTGGGCCACTCCCAGGTCCCAGTGCCAGCTACGGGAGGGGCTGCATGGAAGAATGTGGACTGAAACAGTAATCCTGTCTCCAAACACCTATGGGCAACATCACCTGTGCCATGCAAACCTGCCTTTACAGCCCTGTTTATGTCGGAATCACCACTGAGGAACACTCTGCTTTCATGAGGGGGCGGAGGGCTGGATGTGTATATTCTCCTAGAAGGCAGAAAAAGCACAATCTTATGCCAGAAATTGAATTTTCTTATTTCAGCTGGTGTCCAGGGCTTTGAACCCTTCCAAAACATGAGCAGCTTATCTTGTTCTACTCGATCAAAAACATTTCATAATGCTGGCTCCTTCCTCAAGGTCACCTTGAAATCTCTTCCCTGCTCAAAGCATCCTGAATCTTCCTTCCTCTAATAGAAACATTCTTGAAATCTGAGTAAAATGGACTTGCCCAGCCCTGTTCCCTCTCCAAGAAAATTATATCTGGCCTCTCTGTAACAAGTCACTAAGAAGAGGGAAATATTTATAGTTTCTTGACAGCTCACCTATCAGGACAGTTGGAATACCCAGCATCTTCTGGCCCTACCTATACTGGAGATCTTGGCCTCATGCAGATTGCTTTCCAGGGGGCTCTGAACCCCCATGCTTTCTCGGATTGCTCAAGAATGCATTCCCTCCTAAAAAAAAAAAAGAACACATTCCTTCCTAGAGTTTTCATGTACCCCTGTGCCACTCTGCTGGGCACCATCATTCCTGCCCATAGAGTTCTTCTCCCCTCCTTGCTCTGCCTCCAGGTTGCCTTTAGATGCCAAAGCTAGCCTATGGTCCAGGATGAAACCAAAGCTAGCTTACGGTCTGGGAGAGAACTTTCTCTCCTGTCAGCCCTATTCTGATAACCAGTTAGAAGTGACCCAAGGTAGTGTTGTTTGGCCCCAACATGTTGCAGTGTTTCCTGGAGTCCTTCCTACCGATTTGATTTCTAATAGTGAAGCCTCATGTACAGTGGTTAAGAGCATGTGCTATGGAGCCAGGTGGCCTCAGTTTGAAACCCAGTGCTGCCACTTCCTAGTTGGGTGACCTTTCATAAGTGACTTAACCTCTCTGTGCCTCAGTTTCCTTATCTGTAAAATGGGGATAATAATACCGAACTCCTAAGTGTGAAGACTAGATCTGAGTTGTTGTTACCTCGGTCTGCTCTTGGGGCTTGGAAATGCCTCCTGGGATGGTTTCAGCCATGACCACCAATCACACTGTGCTTAGATCGCCCCTTCCCCTGACCTCAGAGAAGTTTGGCCCCCAGTTGTTTGCTGCAGCTGACCTTTTTCACCCTGTCTTCCAGGAGGCTTTTCCACACCATTCCTACCCTTGAGGAATCTTCTGTCCACTCCCACCCCCCACCATCAGGTGGCTGGATATGCCCACAGATATGCCCCCACATGTTTGAGGTTCAAGGGGGTGGTGGGAGGCTCAGCTCAAGCAGACATGCCGTCTGCTCTCTCAGCCACAGACCCCTTCTGCGTTTTAGACATGAGGGAAATGAGGCCTAGGGCAGCGAGGCCACCTGCTTATGCTGACCTTTCTGGTACCCTTCAGAAAGGGTACAACCCACAGCTGCTTTGTTTGGCACAGGATTCCTCTCCCTGCAGACCTCAGGTGGTCTCAACATGGTGAGTGAAAGCATCGTGAGTCTTGGGAGCGAAGCGTGGACACAGCTGCCTCAGGAGACTTGCCTCTGGCTGTCGTCTGTCCCGTTTGGTCGAGTCCTTCCAGTCTCAGCCTTTTCGATGCATCTGGTTCACCCCGACTGTCCGCGATTCACACCCACTTCACCTTCCTTCCCAGATTCTCCAGCCATCACGAGACTCCTTACTGAGATCTTGACTCCCGTCTCCTCCCCCAGCCTTCCCCACCTCTTGCTTGACTGTGTCCGGGTGCTCTCTCCTGTCATTCAAACTCGGCATCTTGCCTTGGACATGGGATCAGCGTTTGCCTACAGCTCAGAAAGGACACTCCTGTTCCTGGCCTGGCCCCAACAGGATAGAAAGACCAGAGTCACCTGCTCCCTCTTCTTTGCATGGGGGAGGACAGCACAGGGAAGGACACAGGGACCCCCTGATTCCCAAGTTTACTCTGACAGTACAACCTCAAGAAGTTTTTCTTTCTTTCTTTCTTTCTTTCTTTCTTTCTTTCTTTCTTTCTTTCTT
>NC_064815.1:8151601-8234543 GCF_023721935.1 Panthera uncia
CTTTCTTTCTTTCTTTCTTTCTTTCTTTCTTTCTTTCTTTCTTTCTTCCTTTCTTTCCCCTTCCTTCCTTCCTTCGTTCCTTCCTTCCGTTCTTTTGTTGTTTCATTCGTTCTTTCTTTCTCTTTCTTTTTTTTTTTTTTTTTTTTTTTTTACAATAACCTCTAAATCCCTTTCCAGGCTGGAGGGACTCATGACTTTTTATTTAGTATCTACTCTCCCTCTTTCTCGGTTCATTGGCTCCAGACTTATTATCTTGCATTTGTCTGCATTACACTGCCTTTTCCTCTGACTGCCTGAGTCACCTGCTGTAACCCAGGCCAGTCCCATCCCAATCTATTTCTGAGTGTGTGTGCATGCACGTGCATGTGCCCACCCTTGCACTTGATTCCGTTGTTCCCAGCAGAGCAGATCCTCTGATGGAGGTGAAGAATATTGCCCTGAGTATGGGCCACGTTGGACACGTAGTCGGGGGAGGCCTAGTGTCACAGCAACTATACTTCTGCCTCAGTTTCCCGACGTGTAAAATGGGGATAGTTGCTACTTCACAGTTATCGTAAGGACCAAATCAGTTGAATCGTCCAACAGTGTTGGCATGTAATCAAAACTATATGGAAACGTGCTCTCATTGTTGTGTCATGACCACTGTTCAAGAAGTTATGGTAGATGAAGCCCCAGGATTCACAGAAGGATAAAATAATGGCCACCGCCAAGTACCCTCTAGATTCCAAGGACTATGTGCTAAGTAGTTCATTTTTCAACAAAGATAAAGCTCCTTATTTCTCTGCCCTGATTACAAGAATAATGCGAATTGTAAGGAGAGATCTATAGAGCTGATTACTCGATAAAACTGAAAAGGACGAGTGCCTAGCAGAGTGTCTCTGATTTACAGTGAGACTTTCATGAATATCCATAAAGTAATGGCAGAACTGAAGGAATGATTAAGGGCAAGGCTATATACACCATCCAGAACAACCACTGTCAGTATTTTAATGTGTGCGTTTCCAGAAGCTTTTCTTTACATAGAGTTATAAACTTCTTTATTCTTGTAGAAAAGTGTAATTATATTGTTCATAATGATTTGTGAATCACTTTTATTCCCACTCACCAATTTATTGTAGTTACATTTCCGTGCCGGTAACTCTAGCAGGAAGGACGTATTGTGTGGCTTCTCCACCATCAGCCACGTCGGAGTAGATGGCTGGGAAAGGGAGTTCCTCAACCATACAGTGTTACCAGCTGTCTAGTTAGGGGGAGAATGTGGGATTTAAGTTTTGAAAACCTATAATAAGCACATACTGGTAATTGTCATGTGTTATTTGAATTATGTGAGTGATAGCAGAAGCACACGCACACAAAGGGGGTATAAAGACCTTTGAATAGCTGCGTGCTGTTCCATTATGGAGGTGCTATATTGTGTTTAATTCCTGTTTGATGGATACTTAGGTTATTTCAAAAGTGTGACCCATTTGGCTAACAGCCATTGATGCATGGAAGAATTTTCTTTTTCTAACTAACTCCGCTTTGTCAAATCTCCCCCTTTTCTGTCACCTAACAGGCTTCCTCAGGATCTCTGACCTAGACCAGGCAGACACGTTCTGGTAGGAAAAGTCTCGCCTCCATCATTAAGACTCTGTCTTGGTCAGCAGCACAGTTTCAATCCCACGCACTGTTGAAAGTCCCCTCCCCCCACCCCTTCCACCTTGAGAAACTGGAACTAGAGAGAGCAGGGTGGTTCCTGTCCACTCTGCCTGCTGGTCAGTCTGCACTATCACTGCATCCCATTTCATTCCCTTCCTTTCCTTGCCCAGAGTCCTGGACAGCAAGCAGGGAGGGAGAGGGTCACCCCTTTTATAAATATCTCCCATGACCTCCCTTGTGGCTCCCTCCATTAGCTGCAGTGGGGAGGGGAGAAGAAGAAGACACTCACTTCCCCAGCACTGCACCCCTCCAAAAGGTGACCTCATGTCCCTCCCTGTCCTTTTATACTTTCACTGGGGGCGTAGCTAGAAAGGATCTTTGCCCTTGCAATGAAGCCACCCCTCTAACCTAGGGTCTGCTGAAGTTCGCTCCTCTTTGCTTCCAAGCTCCGTGTCGGTGGTGGCACATTGGTAGCTGGGCATCAGCCCCGGTGGGAATGTTTACACCATGGAAGCTGGCGTCATCAGACAGACCACCCTCACCCCGACCCCGGAGCCCGGTGTTAGACACTTACGAGCACGCCACTGCCTCTTACCTGTCCAGCAGGTGGTTGTCACCGTATTGACAGCGTGGGATGCTTACTACCTTTTTGTTCTCAGCCTTTAGAGGCCAATTATAGGAACTTGGGAAACATCACACCTTCATAACAGGCATTTCATATTATAATTGATGCTTCAATGAGCCATTTTTTTTTCTGTTTAACCTGCCCATTTGAGTGATTATTTCCTTTGGCTAAGTTCCTGGAAATGGAAGTGCTGAATCCAAAGGTACACCTAGTTTAAAGTTTCAGATCCATATGGTTGAGTCGTCCTTCAGAAAATACGTGCCAATTTACACTCCTGTCACCAGCAGGCCTGCCATAACTAAATATGATTTAAAAATATATGTTTTACTTTTGGGGCAAAGGTGCATTTGGTTTTCATCTGTATTTCTCTGACTACCTATCTGCCTGAGTAGTTTTATGGAACATTCATTTATTGATTAATAGCGTTTCCCAAATATCCTCTTCTTTCATGAATTTCCAAAAAGGCAGGCAGGAAGGCCACCAGCAGGTGACGACAGGGGACTAGAGGGCTCCTCTGTCGAGTGGCCCCCTACTTGTCCCGCACCTGCCCTGAGAAGAGCACCGAAGTCTAGGAACCTTTTTAGAGGCCGTGCTTTAATTAAAACCTTTCTACATTATCTATAAAAGCAATTTGGGTAGAATATTGATTCTGCTGTGTGGTTACAGTTCTTATAGGATGTCTTATTCTACCATCTGTGGCTTTCTGGCCATGATAAGCTTCTTTGTAAGGATTCCATCCTCACTCACACTCATATGCCTGGACACACACACACACACACACACACACGTGCACACACGCACAAATGCACACATGCTGTCTCACACACACACACTCACACACTTGCACTCATGCATCTAGTCTTTTCTCCCCGTCCCACTCAGTGCTGCTACCATGTTCAACTTCCTCTGGCTCTTGGTGCTTGGTGGTGTGCACTTGCTCTCTTCTTGAGAACTCTGTACACAGTATTTCTTCTGCCAGACTCCTCCTTCCGCTCCTCATCTGGCCAACTCTCATGCACTCTTCATGTCTTGGTCTGATGATCTCTTCCTTCAGACACCTGCCATAGTTCCCTGGGCCACCCTGGGGTCTCTTACACCCACAATGCCCCTGGTGTACATGTATCCTTCACTTTGAGACACTCACTGTCCTTTTGTTACACTTAATTCTGGCAGCGGAGGTTTCTGTAGGCTGTGACCCCATGGCCTAGGAAGCGCACATGGTAGGTGTGCAAAAAATATTTATTCTCTGAATGAGTAGTCTGGGCAACGGGATGCTCTGACTGACTAAATACATGTAGTTACTAAACAACAGAAGCAGGACTTGAATATCCAGACTCTGACTCCAGAGCCCACATTCTTTGTCCTCTGTCCCTGGGCTCTTCCCTCACCAACACTTGGTTTTTCAGTGCATCTTTTGATTGTTTGTATACACACACACACACCAAGCAAAGGAAAGGGTACTTATGTGACTTTCCAATTGGGAGTTTATTCATCCAGCAGTCCATTATCTCCCCCACAATCCTAGTTCCCTGAAGAAGTGGATTCTCTACCCTGTTTACTGTGTTAATAACCTCTTCACATAACACAGTACCTTGCCCGTAGCAGGCACTCAAAAGTATGTGTTAAATGAACAGATGAAACTGTTCAGTAAACAGTCACTGAACATCTACACTGCACGGGGCTAGGTGCTAATGGGATTGCAGAGATGAATAAAAACAGCCCTTGACCTCAAGTATCTTGCTGTCTGGTTGGGGAAGCTGGCAGATAAATCTTTGCCCTTTTGGATATGCAGACAGTCTGGCTCTTTCGTGACCCTGCCTTATTCCTGTGCGCAGACCAAACAAAGGCACACACACAATCGCGTATGTGTGATTGAAACTCTGAGTGCCCTCCACACATGCATACGTACACCTGTACACCCAAGCCCCCTGTCCGAGCTAGAAATAAACAGGCTGAAGCATTTGCAGCCCAGCCCGGTTTGTTTCCTCTGAGTTCAAAGGAGTTTATTAATTTCAGCCCCTTCATGTGGAACTTGCAAAGCCTCCCAGAGGAGATATCCATAGCAACTGTGGTAACCATCTGAAAAGGAAGATGTTAACCTTTTGGAGCCTGCTGCCCACTTTGCACGTCCCCCTTAGCATATTTACAGTGTGTCTCAGAATCTCTGAAATAACAAGCTCAACTGGGGAGTAGTGAAGTCTGGGGCTGGGGGATGCCTCCCTCATGGAGCCCTGGACCTGTGCCCCACGCAGGCTACTGCCCGATGAGTTAAGCCTGGCACCAGCTGGTATCGGAAGCTGGAGGTAGAGAAGAGGACTGGGATGATGTGGGAATTGGCTTCAGCTTTGCCCCTAAGCTGCAGGCTGAACTTTCTGAAATTGCTAAAAGGTCTCACTTTGGGTCCCACTGCCTCTAACTTGACCTTTTCAACGAGAGTGAAAAATGCTCGGTGCCTCATCTTTGGATCCAGAATGGATTGTTTCTTCGGGCAGGTCAGCCATTTCTACTCACTTCCTGGCCTTTGGCACACCACCCCAATTTTCTGATCTCATCTTGGGGTGAGGAATTCATTCAAGAATGGCCTCCTTTCCAGCTTGGGGGAGAGGGGAGGATTGAGCCTACAGCGCAGGTTGGGGAGAAGGTGCCTCGTTTCCTGCTCTTGGGGGATGCTTGGTAGAGAGGAGAGGTTTGGGGGCCATGCAGACCTGGGTTCAAACCCCAAGTCCTTTTACATTCTTGCTGTGTATCTCTAAATGAGTTCCTTTTCTCTAAGCCTTAGTTTCTTCATTGGCAGAATGGACATAATGATCTGTCCCTTATAGTCCTATTGAGAAGATTGAAAGGAATCATGCGTGCAAGCAGTTTAGCAGTTGTGGTATACAGTAGGTGCTCAATAAATAGTAGTTGACTTTCTTCCCTGTCTGTCCTGTCTACTACCCTCCACTCTGTGCCGACTCCAGATACAGATATAAGTGAATCCAGCCCTTGAGGGGCTGTCAGTCTAGCAGACCAGACAGATGAGCAAACAATTATGTGACAGTGGAAGGAGTGGCTAATTAGACATGAGGAAGGCAGGGCATCTTCCCAAAAGAGGTGACAGTAACCAAGAACAGAATGACCAAGCAGGCTCAGGAGGGGAATCCATTTCCTGTGGAGCACTAGTTCTCAACTGGGAGCAGCTTTGCCCCCAGGGGACATTGGCAATGTTTGCAGACATTTTTGGTGGTTACAGCTGGTGACAGGTGCTACTAACACCTCATTAGCCAGAAATGCTGCTAACATCCTACAAAGCACAGGGCAGCCCCCAAAACAGGTAATTATTCATTCCCAAATGTCAGTAGTGTCAAGTTTGAGAAAACATGGGGTAGAATATCATCATATTCATCATCATAAAAATTATAATCAGTATAATTCTAGGATATCTACTCTGTGCCCAACATGGCCCTAGGGGCATTATTGCATTTACTTCTTATAACCAGAGTATGGGATAATTGTCAGTGACTCCATTTGAGGCTCAGGGAGATTAAGAAACTTGCCTGAGACCTCCCAGAATCAGAAGTCAGGTTTGAAATTCAGATCTGCCTGACTCCAAACCCCACTTTTTTTTTTTTTTAAATCTCTACGTGCTATTTCAAACGTCCATTGTGGAAAGACCTGAGGCTTGCCTTGACCACACACTGGACATGTGGTATGTGAGTAGGTTAGACTGGCTTCAAGCTCCAGGGAAGAGGGACCAGCACAGCCTTTGAAGGTAGCACCTGGGTGCTTTCTTCAGGCAAGAAGACTGACTCGGTCCGTCTAATCCCATGACATTTCTGTGAGTGGAGAACAAGTAGAATGGGGGCAGCTAGTCCTCCGGCCCCATCACTCACAGCTTGAGACAAATTCTGCTGGTGCTGCTGTTGCCACCACTATGCTTCCTACTGCCAAGTCAGCCAACAGTGAAGGAGCGCTCTGTCAGCCGTGCCTTTTATCACTTTATGTCGGTCCGTGTTCCAGCAACCCAGTGGAAGAGGTGTGATTGCTTTTGTTTCACATATACAAAACAGAGGTCTAGGGAACCGTCCGGCATGAGTGGAAAGGCTGGTAATTGAACCCCTGTCATTCTACCAGTGGTTCCCACCGGGGGGAAGACTCCCTCCCAGAGGGGATATTACCTGAATATCCAAATATTATGTGGAGACAATTTTCACTGTCACAACTGGAGTGAGTGTGTGTGTGTGTGTGTGTGTGTGTATGTGTGCATGTACATGCTCATGCTGCTAGCATCTAGTGGGTAGAGACCAAGGATTGTAAGCATCCAACACCGACAAGACAGCTGCCCACAACACAGAATTTTCCGACCCCAAGTGACAGCTGCACCATGGTTCAGAAACTTGAATTGTACATCTTAAGCCCCTCCTCTGCTTCAAGTGCATTATCTCTTCAGCATGCAGTGGGATTGATAGTTTTCAATTTGTGTTGAATAAATGTTTATTGAAAGTTTCCTCAGGACACAAAACTCTTTGCATCACTCCTGGAAGCGTAGAAGAGCAGCATGAAAGTTAAAAATTCTTTTTTTGACTCGTTTTTGACAATGGGGTGACTTTTGTGGCAAAATTATGAGAGAGGCCAAGAACATGAACACTGCAAATCCACCTGTTTATGGCTGTGTGAGGGCATTTTGTTTTTTTTTAAGATGGTAATTGGGAAGGCTAGCAGTGAGCCCTAGTGAAATATTCATGACCCCCATCTAATTTCTAATTCAATTAAAAGGTGCTAATGTAGTTAACTGTGACAACAATTATTTTTGTTAATGAATATATTTAAATGCTTATCAGCAAAGGTGATAAGGAGTGCCCACAAGACCCAGCTACAAACTTGAATTTCAAATTGGTTTCAAAGTTTAAAGGTTGTTTTCAGAAAGCTGTGAACCAAATTCTGAATTTACAAAATGGATAATTTCTGAATTAGCTATTCACTTCTACAGGCAGTCTTCCATTTTCTTGAAGATTCAAGACAGGATTCTCTTAAAGTGCAAGTTCTTCCACTGCATTTGAAATAGGATTTGATTTATAAAAATTCAAATTAGAGTGACTTTGCAAGAACCCAAGGCCAAGAAATGGGGCAAAATCCAGTGTTTGTTGCCAAGCAGAAGACAGAGTTTCTCTGCCTGGGATGTCACAGGATGGATCTATAAATGGCAGTTCTGTTCCGGGGGCCCCTTTCAAGAGGAGTTGAATAGCATCTCATCCTAAAAAGTGAGCGTGTCCTGTGGGATGGAGGGGCGGACAACGGGCGAATGTACCAGAGCTGGTAGACCAGATGTCTAGACTGGCATTTAAACCATGTACTTGATACTGCCTAGTTTTAAATACAGTCATCAAAATGTGAAATTGCCTATTTTAAATTTTACAGTGTTTGCGTGACTTTTAAAAGATAGGTTTCTAGCTTCTGGATGAAAAATGTCTCCTTTCATGTTCTTGATTCTTACTTTCACTGTTCTCCTAGCACCAATAGCTACAATGTTGGGTGTGAGGCCATCTTTGTGACCAACAAATCTGCTTTGGACACTTAATTCCACCACTCACTAGCTGTGTGACATGGGGCAAAACATTAAACCTGTCTGAGCCGGTTTTTTCATCCATGAAGGGAAGGTTATAATACCTTGCATACCTTGGCAGGCTTGTCGGAGGGTTTAGAGAGGTAACCCCATAGGTAACCCCTGAAGTTAAGTGCCTAGCAACCTAAGTGCCTAGCAGTGTCTTGACATATAAATAAATGCTCAATAAATGATGGTGATGGTGGTGTTAGCACTAGGAGTGGTTGTTGTGGTTGTTGTTAGTCCCAGCATACTTTAATCTCAAAACATCCCTCAGGATAGGGAGCATTATTTTCATTTTATTGATAAGGAGACTGGGACTCAGAGAAGCTTTAGTTACTTGTCCAATGTCACATCATTGGTAAATGGTGGGATTGAGATTTGAATCAGATTGGTTTGGTCCAAGAACATGTTCTGTTCACATAAAGTGTCCCTTCCATTTACATTACATATTTATCTTTCCTCCACTAGACTGAAGTTTCTGTGAATCTTACAAGTCCTGGTATTTCCAATTCGCTTGTGGATCTTTCATTGGCATCATTTGAGAATGACCAGTTTTCACCATTGCTTTGATCAGAGCTCACTCATTTCGTATATTTTTACACTGGTTTCTTCTCTTCAAGACAATGCAGAAAATAGAACAAAAGGTTGTGAGGATACATCAGGCAGTAATGTCTTTGATGCTGTTTGGCGAAAGATCCAGGGTACTGGGCTCTGCATGTAGACCTCATTCTAACTATAGAGACCTCTTGAATAATGTCTGACATAATTGTTTATAAATCTAGCCCTTCTCCTGAATCTAGTCAAGCTCTAGAAATGTGAAATTCTTTAAAAAGTAGGAGTGGGAGGAAAGAGCTAAGACATGAGCATTTGACTGGTGATATTGACTCTGTAAAATGTATCAGCAGAGGACGTCTGGCTCGTGCTCTTGGAAGTCCCAGGAGTAGCCCAGTCTGGAGCTTTCCCTGGAGATCCCAGGAAAGGGAAAGTACATAACATTCAACTGTTTCTGGTAAGGACTTGAGACAGGAGTGCTGTTGGTGTGGTTTACAATGACAAAAGAAGGCTCAAAGACTTGACTTGAAGAAGAAGTCCGCCCAAATGACCCATTGAGAGAGAGAAGGTAGTTTTAAAGCCATTCAGATCTCAACAGCCTGTGAACCTTGAAAACATTATGCAAAGTAAGAGAAGCCACTCACAAGAGAATGCATATTATATGATTTCATTCACATGAAAACTCAGAATAGAAAAATTTGTTTAGACAGGCAGTAGATTAGTGGTTGCTTAGGGTGTGCGAGAAGGGGGAAACAGGAGTGTGATAGCTGGAACGTTACAGGGCTTCTTGTGGAGATGATGAAAATGGCCTGAAATGGACTGTGGTGATGGTGGCATGTGTCTGTGAAAATACTAAAAACTACTGAATTGTTTACTTTGAATGTGTGCATTGTATGGCATGTGAATTGTATCTAAATGAAGCTGTTTTGAAAACTCTCAATAGCCAACATGGGTAGTCTATTGCCCATGACCATGATCCCTGCTCTCAGTGCCTGTTCATTGCTTTTTCAAAGCTTTTTGTGATCTTGCCTTCCTTATCCTACCAATCTTACCAAATTAATACTCTCCATATGGTCCCAGAGTACCCATAATGATAAATATCTTGAAAGCTAAAGGGTCTTTTTTTGTTTTTAGAGCATGCTGATTCTTCTGATCACCTTAATTTGTTTTTGTATATTTCAGATATACATTTGAAAGTTTAGGGAAATTTATATACTATCACCACCCTAAAACCATCTGTTTTCATACTTTTAAAACTACTCTGGGAATCATTGGAAATTGGGAGAGGAAATCACTTCAGCATTATGTTGAACTTCCCACTCTGTGTCCTCAAGGGAGGCACAGAATAACACGTAGACCTTGGGAGCTCGTTTCCTGACAATATTTAGAAGTTACCACCTGTGAGATCTAGCGAAAATTACTTAACCTCTCTGAGTCTGCTTTCTCAGCTACAGAAAGAAGATAATTATAATACCTCTTGAGTTTGTTGTGTAAATGAAATAAGATGATGTGTATAAATCACTTAACATAGTAGGCCCTCTGTGGATCAAAGCTATTTATTATAATTGCTGTGGTTATATTACAATTGATTAGAGGGTGTACACCTCTGAAGTTTAATCTTTATGACTTCCTTAGGACCTCTACCCTAGGGAATACCCTGGGAACACACACCTTCTGGCAGACACCCCCTTTCTTGAAGTGACTACCTTTTTAACTCCCCTAGGAATGCAGATAACACAAAGGGCTCTCTGGTAGCCGTGACAGGGGTGTACCAGAGAGCTGGAACTTCCTATCGGCTGCATCTGTTTAGATGTTGCAGACCCAGAGAGGGCCTGGTAGCCAGAGGTGGTGGTTTCTTACAGAGTGAAAGGCAGACTTACTATCTAGATTTCTGATTCCTCTGGGATGATTGAGCACACATTTCTGAATGGCAGCAGCCCGCTGGAACTGAAAAGCAGCTGCCGCCTTTTACACAGGATGTGCCTCCTCCAGTTCTCTCATCTTTCACCCTTTTCCTTGACTTATTTATGTTACCTGTCTGGTGTCTGGATGCACTTGAGTTTGTGATCCCCAAACTAAGCCTCTGTGATCCCCGTGAATGAATTGCTCATAGTAGTAGATAGCCTTTCTTGGCGTCCCTGGAAAAATCACAGTGTATGAGACCACGTATAGGGATTAAGGTGTTTTGTCTAGAAGTATACAGGAACAGGAGCCCAGCTAGGACAGGAAACTGGTTCCAGTCTCCATTCTAGGGTGTATGAGGCTAGGAGATGAAGCTTGTAGGACAGAGAGAGTGTACTATCTCTGCCCAACTTGAGCGCAACATCATCCTTTAATATGTCATCGTTAAATCAAACCCTCTAAGGGGAGATGCCAGGGAATCTGCACTGCTCTCTCCCTTCTTCACTGTGTCAAAAGAGGGTTGACTCTGCAGCTCTGACGGTTGCTGGCGGGTCTCACAGCACAGCTCTGAGGTCCTGTCCTCCTCTCTAGTCCAGAAGCAGATCAGCTCACATTTTAAATTCTCTAATAGAAGCACAAATGAGGTTTATGAACCATTAAACTTAGGTCAGTTTTCCAAAGTCTCAAAAAGCATTTTAAAACAATTAATTACTTTGCTTCACTGGAAACAGATTGCAGACCAGTGCAAGTAGGCAGATGCTGGAGGTGAAGCATTTCACTAAGATGGACAGCGAGCTCCCACCCCAGAATTTTTTGTGGGGGGAGGAGAAGCTTGTTTCTCACATCTACCCCCACCCCAGCCTGGCAATGTCATGATCATTTCAAAGCAAGGTCTGTTTGCATTTTCCAAGCCCCTTTCTTCTTATAGTTTTGAAGAATAACCTTGAATTTTCACTGTGCTTAGGGAATGGGCAGTTCTGAGCAAATAAATGAATTTGTAGGTTAAGAGGAAGATGCTCTTAAATTCCTTCAGTTCTGTTTAAAATTTCTTTTAGAAGCATGAGTCCTCCATTGCTTTGTATTTGGAGAAGCTTAGAAAAAAGCTGATTAACAAGGTACCTACTACGCTGAGCCCGGGATACAGGTGGAGATGCTGACTCCCTCTTGTAATTTCTCAGGGCTCTTGGAGCAGAAGTCAATGGCCCGAGACCAGGATACGGGGCGAATGACTTCCTTCTTTGTCCCAGCTCTGCTACCATCAGTGCTGTGGAGGCTTGGACAAGTCCATTTCCTTATATGAGTCTCCCTCTGTTCTTCTGTAAAATGAATGGATTGGAATGGATCTCAAATTTCCTTTCTAGCCCTGACATTCTATGATTACTTACGAAACTTATTCTGTAGACACAAAAGGCATAAGAAATCAGGCTACTCCTTTCAGTTCAAGATGGCTGATTGAGCACATCTTGACAGAAGAAATATAAGAGCTAGAATAAGTCAGTGGCAGTGTGAGAAAATGGGGAATGTTGCAATCAGCAGGGCAAAAATGTTGAGAAAAGTGTGGAAGAGATAAAATATATGGCATCAGATTAATGGTGATTCCTTAACAGCCTTTAGGCAACTATAACCCCAAGTAGATAAAAAGGACATGATTGTAAACTGAGTTCTCACAATAGAACTCTGGAGAAAAATCAAAGTCAGAGACAGCAGTCTGGGAGAAGCAATGGTCTCTGGGTAACAGAGACAACAGAACCGTTATACACATTCCTCTTTCAAGAGGGGCTGGCTGCAGCACTCACTGACGGGTTCTCAGTGAAGGCAGTTTTCTATAGAAAGCTGGGACTGGAGCTTAGGTGGCTGGAGAGAGAAATGGGTCACTGCCCAAGTAACCGTTCCTAGATGCAGCTGAGATGGAGAACTTTCAACCAGAAGTCAGGCTTCCTTCCCTCACATCATGAAGGGAAGCTCACATGGATGTACCTCCTCTCCACTCAAAGCAGCCACTTCCACTGTCTGGGGGACAGCGACTGTCACATGGTTGGAGGGAAAACGAGTCAGTGCAGACCAGCACTGCACTGTAGAACAGCCTGCGGTGATAGAAATGCTCTATCAATCTGTGCGGCCAATAGTATAGCCTCTAGCCACATGGGACTCTTGAGCACTTGAAATATAGCTAGTGCAACTGAGGAACTGAATTTTAATTTCAATTTAATTAAAAAATTTTTTTTTAACGTTTATTTATTTTTGAGACAGAAAGAGACAGAGCATGAATGGGGGAGGGGCAGAGAGAGAGGGAAACACAGAATCAGAAGCAGGCTCCAGGCTCTGAGCCATCAGCCCAGAGCCCAACTCGGGGCTCGAACTCACGGACCGTGAGATTGTGACCTGAGCTGAAGTCGGACGCTTAACCGGCTGAGCCACCCAGGTGCCCCTCAATTTAATTTTATTTATCAGATCTGAGAGGATGTATGCTCCATACAGAAACCTGAGTTTATTCATAAAGTGCTTTAATGATATAAAATAAATTGTGCATATTAAACTGATTGGTAACATTACCAACTGAGTACGAGGTCTGAATGGGAGAATTAAAAATTAAATAAAAGAGGGTGCCTGGGTGGCTCAGTTATTTAAGCATCCAGCTTTGGCTCAGGTAATGATCTCACAGTTTGTGGGTTCGAGCCCCATGTCTGGCTCTGTGCCAGTAGCTTGGAACCTGGAGCCTGCTTTGGATTCTCTGTCTGTGTCTCTCTCTGCCTCTCCCCTGCTTTCACACTCTGTCTCTCAAAAGTAAATAAACGTTTTAAAAAAACATTAAAAATTTAAATAAAGGATCGACTTAGTGATCAGAAATATCTAACCAAAGCATTCTGCCAACCCCCCAGAGCAATGCCCTGAAAATGACAACACAAAAGCCGACACACGGACGATGGATCCAGGAGACCCAACGTTCATCAAAGAGAGAGCAGACATAATGGAATTAAGGAACAAGCTGAAAAAACAAAACAAAACAAAACAAAACAAAACAGAAAAACATACAAATAATTGCTGATAGTGCAGTTGTTAAATAGAAGTTAATAAAATAGAAGAGGCATGCCAGAAAACCAAGTATCTAAAATCCATGCATATCTACAGCAAAATATTAATCTTATACCCAAATTCGACATCATAAGATGTGGGAGGTGGAGAGTGGAGGGCAGAAGAGATGAAGATATTCCATAAGGGTTGTGTTTTCAGAGAGGAGGCTCTAGACTACTGCTGACTTTCTGGCATTGCTAAGAAAATAGGATTTGAAATATATTTGTGTTTGTAAAAGTACATCTAAATTAAAATATAAGTATAAAAAAAAGGAAGGTAGTCTTCTATTTCACTGGAGAAATAAAAGCCAGAAAGAATATTTGCTTAATTAGCTAGAAGCTGGAAAGGGTAGCCCTCAAGAAAAGATGAAAAATAAGCAACATAAATGAAGATGACAGAAATAAAGCCAAACATATGGTGATTATAGTAAATATAAATAATTTAATTTCTCCTGTTGAAAGACAAACACTGTTAGCACTTTTTAAAGGAAACATGTTACTTAGGAAACCTTAAATAAAATCATTTCAAAAAAGTTTAGAAATAAAGGATTAGAGAAAGCTATAAAATATTGAATTAGGTTAGCAACTATATTTCCTAAGGAAAGATTTTCTTTGTTTAAAGATTATACGTCCCACTGTTTTTCATTCTCGCCCTATCAGAATACTCTTATTTTTGTAAAATGTCACCCTTAGATGAGTTGCTGAATTATTTTGAAAATTTGACTCGTCTCTACTCATTTCTCCTTCTAGAAAGACTTTTTGACACAACTTCTTGTCCAGAAAGTCTAAATTCAGGATTTTCTACCTGTCTCCTCCTACAAAACTCTGTGTTTACAACAGTAACTCAGTAAAATACTCCAGAATGTTAAAGCTGAAATTTCTCCTTCATCTGAGGAACTCCTGATGATTTTTATCCAGAGTTTCTCCTAGATGAGGAAACCCAGTGGCAGAGGGATCAAGAGGCTTGCACAAGGTCATGCCGTAGTTTGTGGCAGAACCAGGGCTAGAACCTAAGTGCAGAGCTCCTTTTTGTTTTAGGTGAGAGAAAACCAAGACAGTCTCCTTTTAATGCCTATCAATGAAAAGTTGAGGATCAGAACTAGGTTCAGATGGCACCTGACCCAGGTATTAAAATTATGCCATCAGAATGAGGTCTCTGTCTGTAAAATGCTTGCTTCTCTATTAGCTTCATTCTCATGTTCCATGTGGTGGCAAATTGCTACCAACTTCACCACCTTTAACTCCAAACTCAAGTCTAACCTTAAAGAACCTGCTAATCTTAACCATCAAAAGTATCTCTTTGTCTCACTGGCTCAAGTTGAATCGTGTGACCATCGCTGAACCAGTCAGTGGCATCACAGTAATGCTTGCTCCGTTAGGTCTGGCCTGAGCCACATGCACATCCCTAGGGCAGAAAGTGGATCCATCCCCACCCAGAACACATGGGCTGAGAATCAGGAATGTTCCCTGGAGGAAAATCTGGGTGCTCGAAATAGGAAAAGGCTGAATGTGCGTTGAAGGGCCAAGTCAAGTCTCCTTCCTCCTGGTGCAATAAGTTCACAGTGCACCATCACCGAAACGTGTCCAGTCCTCCACTCAAGGAGGCAACTGGCGCTCAACCTCCTCATCCTGTTTCAGGGGCAGGAACAAGCAGGCAGGTGAACTTGGCCTCTTTTTTTTTTTTATTTTTTTTATTTTTTGTTTTGTTTTGTTTTGGAATGCTTCCTAAAGGGCACTAGTGAAGGATGACAGTAGCAAAGCCATTGTTCATTGTTCTGTCATCATCTATTGCAATTTCCAAATCAGCAAAACCAGCGGCTGTCTGGAGTGACAAATCCCTTGACAGATGGGAGACTTCCTGGTTGCCAAGCAGTAACCCTGCTCCAATCAGTGATTGTGAAAAATCCGTGGAGAATATGGAACCTGAGATAATAATACTCTCAACTCCATATACTTGCAAAATTGGCTTGAGTATCAAGTTTAGACAGCCTCTGGTCCTACAGATGTTGCTTATGGAATGCTTTCAGTCTTGGTAATGCACTTTAGGAAGATATGTAGGAAGGGTGGTACCAAGTATCCCGGCCTGTCTTGGAGCTGGGCTTGTACGGAAAGACCTCTGTAGTTTGTGACCACTTAAAAACAAGGGTCTTGTGGAAAAAACAAAACAAAACAAAAAAAACAACACTTTCACTCATCACATTCCCTAGAGAATATCCTCCTCCCTGACTACAATCCTGCGTTTTGTGTGAATTTGAAAAGCATAGCATCTTGCCTACAGGACTGGACATGACCCAGGAACTGGACAATCAGTATTTCTATTCCTTCTGGTTAGGGTGCCTGGACCCAAGTTGGACCAATGAGAAACCAATGAGAAAGGCTTGGAAAAACTACCTTGGAATTTTTATATGGAAAGCTGGAAGGAACAGTTCTTTTTTTCCCTGGAGTTAAGGTTGTAAATATCTGACCCTATAGCTGTTGGTGATTACAATGAGTGGGGTTTAGAAAAGACATGTGCAGGGAGGGGTGGTATTGGAAGAAAGAATGTCCTCCGCTCCTACTAGTGAGGCATTTGCATACACATTTTCAGTTTTTATCCACAAGCCTCATTAATGGAAGCTTCTCTCTGATTCTGACAATAGGCTTATGCTAAGTCCTTGTGGAGTGGAATAGCCAAACCAGATTTTTTCCTTCTTTCGGTAAAGAAGCTGCCAGCTGCTCTTTGTTCTGGTGGGGATAGATGGTCAATTCAGAGCAGATGTTTATGCTCTCTCTTTAATATGCAGATATATTGCAAACAAACTTAGATTTGAAAACTGTTATGACGAGGCCTTTGGTTTGACTTAGAGGAGCTACCTATATACTCCTCTTTGCGAAGACATGAAGGCCGCTTTGCATATGGAGATCGGGTTTTCTGGGAGAGAAGACACTAATGTTCCCACAATACTTGCCCCTGATTATTTTACTTAGGAAGCTCTTGTGGAGAGGACTGGAGCAGACCTGGACAAGATTCAGTGAAAGAGAACAGCAGTGGGGCCAAGAATTAAAGTAACCATAAGCAGAGAGAGATGTTAGACCAATGATCTCTTTCTGGCACTGACTCAGGAGACAGTAGTAGAAAGTGGTTCTGGGGATCCAAGATGAATAAATCTTAGAAAGGCTTCTGCTCTAGCATTTCTAGTGTCAGCTCATGTCAGGAATCAATTGTGTGTTAGTTGGTGTGAAGGGCCCAAGCATCTAAGTTTCCTATGTACAAGGAGGTTTTAGAGATGTGGGTAGGGCCACCTCCCTAAATTCCGTTCTCCACCCACACTACAGATAGTAAGTTCAGTACAAATACTGAACTAAGCCACTCTTGGGTGCCCAATGATGTTCTTTCTCTCCATGTCTAATTTCTGGTGCTGATAGACCAAGAGGCTACCCAGGTGGAACAAGTGCCACCCCATGGAAGCAAATGCCTCTTCAGGTGAGACCTTGCACCGTGATTATCATGGTGTGAGATGCGTATGTGTGAATGCATGTGTTGGTGGGTTTTCCTCTTTGCAGAACATGCTAATGGTTCAAGTTGCATTCTGTTACCTAAACTTATAGGGCTTGGTCAACGTTTGTAATCCATAGAGTATGTCCCCCATGGCTCATTGGCTTTCTGTTTGAATACATACAAGTAGTACAATTTGGCACCTGGGATGCTCATAGCTACTGAGTTGGTGGTTGTTTTTAGGAGTTTTCAGGAAAAAATTATTACAAAAAATCTCAAAGATTCATTGTTGATACTTCCAGTTTTAAGTTAAGACTTTTACTTGACCTCTTTTTACTACATCAATATGTCCTCTCTTCCATTCCAAGAATCCTGGCTTTCCAGGGTACAGGGGGTGACGGAATTAGAATTTATCATTATTTCTCACTCATTTTATCCAAACTTACTCACACAATGGTCTTGGAATAACAATACTAATTTATTATTACAGCTGTTATAGTTACTGAAAGTAACTCCACCTCCATTATTTCTATCGAAACCATCAGCACAATTTTGCTATATGCTCTTCTCATGCCCCTCCTTTTTGCCAAGTTTATTGAGATAAAACCTACATATAGGAAAGGTTACCTGTTGTAGGCACACAGATGTATAATCTTGATGTATAAAAGAAAAAAAAACTTATACAGACCCTCCATTCTTAGTAATTGTGCAAATATACATTGGCAGACATGTAGCCATTTCATAGTATGTTTCTCCTTGTGTGTCCTCATTCGTCTTTGTCTGTCTGTATGAGTAGCTATTTGTTTAATGCTCATTAGCCATCATTATGTCACTGGCCCTTTAATTATTTTGGTTGTCTAAAACTCATTCCATAGTAGATTACTCAGAGGGGCTTGTGGGAACAATATTTCTTGAGTTCTTGTGTTTCGATAAGTTTATCTATGCACTTTGTACTTAAAAAATCAATTGTGCCGCGTAATAAAATTCCTCAGTGCTCTTTCTCTGAGTATTTTAGATATGTTACTCAATTTTCTTCTGACATAAAGCCTGGCTTTCATTGGCTAATAATAATCTAATTTTCTTTCCCTTTTAAGTTGCATGGTTTTTTTTGGTGCTAGATGCCAAAAGGGTTATTTAATGTCTCAGATCATACTGGAATGTGTGTTGGTATTAATAATCTTGGGTCAGTATTCTCATGCTTGCATTGTGCTCTTTTGAAATCTAGTTTCCAATTACATTTTTATTTCAGGAATGTTTTCTTGAAATAGAGTTTTTGGTATTTCTTCTGTTTTCTCACCTTGGTTTTCATCTTTAGAAATGCCCGTTATCTGTGTGTTCAATCTTCTTTGCCTGTTTTCTTTTTTTACCCCTTTGCAGTTTCAGTATTTGTTACTGTCTCAATTATTTTTCTCTCTAAATCTCTTACATTGAACTTTAGGGTTTTTTTTTGGTTTTTGTTTTTAACGTTTATTTATTTTTGAGACAGAGAGAGACAGAGCATGAATGGGGGAGGGTCAGAGAGAGGGAGACACAGAATCTGAAACAGGCTCCAGGCTCTGAGCTGTCAGCACAGAGCCCGACGCGGGGCTTGAACTCATGAACTGCGAGATCATGACCTGAGCTGAAGTCGGCCGCTTAACCGACTGAGCCACCCAGGCGCCCCTGAACTTTAGTTTTTTAATTGTGAAATCAATACAGCATGAAATTTAGCATTTGAATAACTTTTAGGTATACAGTTCCATGACATTAAATACATTCACATAATCGTGCAACCCTCACCACTGTCCCATTTCCATAACTTTCTTTATCCTGCAGGACTGAAACTCTATATTCATTTTAAAAAGAATTCCTAGGGCACCTGGTGGCTCAGGTGGTTAAATGTCCAACTTCAGCTGAGGTCATGATCTCATGGTTTGTGAGTTCGAGCCCTGCATCGGGCTCTGTGCTGACAGTGCAGAACCTGCTTGGGATTCCCTGTCTCTCTCTCTCTCAAAATAAATAAATAAATAAACTTAAAAAAATAAAATAAAGAGGAATTCCCATTCCCTACGACCCCCCCCACCCACCTCCTGGCAACCGCCATTCTACTCACCGTATCTGCGAATTGAGCTACTCTAAGTACCCCATGTGATCGTTATTATGCAGTGTTTGCCCTATTTTCACTGGCTTATTTCACTGAAGGGAATTTCTTTCCCTTTTAAGGATGACTAATACTTCATTGTGTGGCTCTACCACACTTTGGGTATCCCTTTATCTGCTGTTGGACTTTTGAGTGGATCCCACCTCTTGGCTACGGTGAAGAAATGCTGCTGTGAACACGAGTGTACAAGCACCTGTTTGTGTTCTCCGTTTCTTACTGACTTTTCAATTTTCCCTCCTTCTCACCTTCTGCTTCTTTTGTTCTTCCTGCTTGCCTCTCCTGGGCTCTCTTTTCCTCGGGTCTCTGAGATTCTGCCTCTGTCACTTCCTCGGTCTCCCCCATAGACAAGACTATAAGGCATGTCTTATACCTATTAGTGGTCTGTCCCCACCCTCCTGTGTTTGGGGATTCAGGGGGTATCTTGTTCCCTGGATTTGTTGCAAAATGTTGTCCATGTGTTTCTAGTCTTCCTAATCGACTTACTCTGTTTTCGTGTCGGGATTGAAAGAGGCTGAAAAACTGAGCTGCCATTGCTACTATCTTCCAAGAATCTCCCATAATTGTTTCTCTTTCTCTTACTTTCTGCTCCTTATGTCTTATTTCCTGTGTGCTCAGACATTTATTACTGTGTGCTGTTCATTTTTCCTGGAAATTTATTTGTGGCAATCCCTTGGGGACTGTGAAAAGGGTGCGTTCTTCCGAAAAGCATTTTCAGTTGTGTTAGCCGGACACCTGGGGGCATAGCCTGCAAATGTGTTAAACCAATTGATGGCTTGGAGTTTTCTGGTCCCCATGGGTTGTCCAATTTTGGCTGTAATTCCTGTGATTATTAGGGCCTTTTACAGAAGGTATTTTTCTCCCTACTGTGCTGAGTACTGAAGAATTTTTCTTGCAGACTCCAGGAGCTGGGGGCTATATAGGTGCAGTCATTTTACCTCTGGTTCATCCTTACATGGCTGTTGTAGCTCTTTGGGTCCTGGGTTTTGGAGGTCTTGTACTTAGCTTCCCACTTTGGGAAGGTCCGAGTCCATTGCGCCCCACGAGGTTATGAAAACTGAAGCCTGAGTTCGTCAAGTTTGAGAAATGTTTTCAGCACAAAAATGGTTCAGTACCATGCTTCCCCTTCTGAATTTCTTCCTTCCCTGAGATTTTGCCCTGATAATTCTTCACCAACAGCATTTTTAGTTGTTTTCTGTGGAAAGGCCTGACTTCCACTTGATCAGAAATGGAAGGCCCAAAATAATTTTTCACATGTAAGCTTTTGTAGAAATATTATCCCTTTGTGTGGTCATAAGAACTGTTCTTTCAGCTAGACAGTAGGAACCATGTTAGGTGAGGCTGGGGCATCCAGGCCAAGTACTGGAACCCACAAACATCTAAGAAGGCTTAAGGGAACCAGATCCAACCCAACAACCCAGATCCAATCTACACACAGGACAAGTCCTGTTGAACAGCCTTTTTTAACCTTTCTTCCTACACTGTAGGCACTGGCCAGAGAAGACTCACTTCAGTTTTGAGATGGCATGAGTGCATTTTTCTTAGTTGATACATGACAGGTACATGGGATCTGGAACCAGACTGCCTGGGTTTGAATCCTGGATCCGCTATTTATAGTATTACGATCTTGAGCATGTAAAGTCATCTCTCAAATCTACTTCCCTCACTTTCAAAGGGGATGAAAATAGTTCATGCTTTATTGCGATGTTCTGAGGATTGCATATGATAAAGTAGTTAACACAGTGCCTGGCACATTTACACGCCCACAGTGAGGACTAGTTGTAACCTCAATATCCCCAAAGGGAAAAGTCTTGTGGCATTTTTTCTCTCTGCTCGTTTTCCTCTTTTAGAGGCATACCCCATCCAGCATCTCATACCTTCATCCAGAGGAAGATCTCTTTTGTTTACCACATTTAGTCTTTGCCATAATAAAAATGCTGAACCAAAGTTTTAGGTGTTGAGATGGGAAAGCAATTTGAAAACACAAGGACAGAGTTTTCTGAGTGAATGGGAAGGCGTCTGATGGAGCGAAAGAAGCCACACCACAGAGATGAGGTCTTGGGGGTGCTCAAGGGAGAAGACAAAGGTGTGGCTGATGTGAGGGGTGGAGGAGCAGGACATTGGGAACAGTCCTGTGCATTTAAGGCACTGAGTCATTAATTATTTAACAGTGGTGTATTTGGGTGCTGAAGTCTCATATTTACTGTGCTACTGATCTCCGGAATTCTGCAAACATTAAGTTTGAGTGGGCCCCAGGGAACTGACCCCTGAGCTTATGTCTGAGTTTTCTTATTTCCTGAAGTCTGCTTGTCTGCTCTCTCTTCTTTTTTTACTTCACACCTTAATTCTTACCGTCAAAAGACCCAGTGCCCTTTTGGTAGCTTTGTTGTGATGGTCCCAAACACCCAAGCTTTCTGAACGTCCTCTCCACATCTCCATCCAAACTCCTCTCTCCTGTGAACTATCTGAATTTTCTCTCCCTTGCTAATTTGACAAACATATCATTCTGAAGTGTGGTGTGCTGACGGATTCATTTAGTCTCCATTCTCAGAACATTCTAACGAGGGTTTTCTGGAAAGCTGCTCGCTTCAATCCCAAAGTGGCTTATTGATCCTGTCGTGTGTGTCGACTCCAGCCCTTGCCGTGGAGAAAGGTGAGAAGCAGGCTCACACCATACATTACTGGCGGGAATATAAAATGGTATAGTTACCCTGGGAAATACTTTGGCAGTTTCCTATAAAACTCAACACACAACTGTCTTATGACCTGGCAATTGCACTCCTGGGCATCAATCCCAGAGAAATAAAAACTCAATTTTACACATAAACCTGTATGCAAATGCTTATGGTGCTTTTATTCATGATGCCCCCGCCTGGCAACAAGCCAGATGTCCTTCGGTGGGAAAATGGCTAAACAGACTGTGGCACATCCATACCATGGAGTACTACTCAGCAGTAGAAAGGAGCATATTGTTGATACTGCGACAGCCTAGGTGAATTTCCAGAGAATTATGCTGAGTAAAAAATAAATAAATAAATAAATAAGTCTCAAAAGATTGTGTATTTTGTGATTCCATTTAGATAGCATTCTTGAAGTGGCACTCTTATAGGAATGGAGAAGAGATTAGTGATGGCCAAGGATAAGGAGGGGTGGGGCGGGAGGGCCGTGGGCAAGACGAGAAAAGGGCAATATGACAGATGCTTCAGGTGGTGGGACTGTTGTATGTTGACTGTGTGAATGCCAGTTTCCTGGTTGTGGTATTGTGCTCTAGTTTTGTAACACGTTACCATTGGGGCAAACTGGGTAAAGAGCACGTGAGACCTTCCTATCCTTTTTTATAACTGCATTTGAATCTACATTTATTTAAAAATAAGAATTTAGGGGCCCTGGGTGGCTCAGTCAGTTGTGTCTGACTCTTGACTTCAGTTCAGGTCATGATCTCAGTCATGAGATCAAGCCCCGCATCGGGCTCTGTGCTGAGTGTGGAGCCTGCTTAAAATTCTCTCTTTCTACCCTCTCTCTGCCCATTCCCTACTCATGTGCTCTCTCTCTGTCTCTCTCTGTCTCTCTCTGTCTCTCTCTCTCTCTCTTAAAAAGAAAATGCTAACATACACCAAATACTCACAACAGTGAGTGGCACAAGGTCAGAGCTCTATAAGCCTTTGCTATTATTAGTAATGATAGTATATTAATTTGTCAGTTCTGTTTGGTTCCAATCCCACAGATGCTAGAGCTGATCTCTATCTGTGCACATTGAAGATGAGGAAGTCGTTAGGCAGGCCAGCTCCTCTAGAGGCAACCACAGGAAGCCTCTCTAATATCATGGAACCTCCTTGTCTTGAAGTCCAGAAAGCTCATCCCTTTCACTCGGCTCCTTCTTGGCCTCCAGAGGACTTTGCATGCCCTGACAGGCCCACATTGGCCTTCCCAGAAGGCCACAGATGTCTTATGACTCCCAGGATCTGCTGTTTGAGTCCAGAAGGTACAGGGCTCCCTTAGCTTTTGGGAAAGAAAGTTCCCCAGTTCTCTTCTCCCCAGTCCTTCCCAGAACTTTTTAAGCAGAATCCAGAGCTTTGTTTGCTTCTGCCTGTGCCCGGATGATGTAGATACCTTAGGCCTGCAGGTAGAGAGCACGGTCTCATTCCGGTTGCCATGCTGAGGAATGTCTTATCCTCAGAACGTTTCTCTCGCTCCTGTGGTACCATCATGACCCATGTTCCCAGCATCCTCCCTGGCCCCTCCCTCTGGAGGACCCTCATGTCTCAGGAATGTTCGTGTTTGGCCTAGTGGTTCCCGATGAGGGCTGATACCATCCACTAAAGAGCAGGGCATTTGGACACAGTGCCGGGCTTTTGGTTGCCCAAATGAAAAGCCACCCTCTCTGCCCACAGAGTGCCTGGCACATAGAAAACAGTATCTCCCTCCTCCCTTTCCTTGGCATTACTGCATGGCTTGTCTCTCTTAGTTGTGCCACATTGCAATATGATTATAAAGCTGTAAAGTCTCAGCACACATGAATGAAATGTAGTGTTGACATTAAGATTTTTAATCAAGGTCTTCTTACACCTATTGAATGATAAACATCAGTGTCTCCAGGCTCTGGGACAATTAGGAATGCATTGCACACCTTGCATGCATAAAAGAAAGCTTTTCTTTTCTTCCCCAGGCCACATACTCTTAGAGTTAAGAGAACACCAGCTGGGAAGATAGTGTAACTCAGTACAACCTTCATCCTGGCTGGAGGAAGACATTTCCCTTCCTGGTCCCCAAGGGTCTGATCTCACATTCTTTAAACTCATACCAGGATCAAGACCAACAGGGAGCCTGCTGTCATCTCTCTGACATCCTATGCTTCTCCCTTCCTTAAGAACCAAACCAGAATTCAGACTCTTACTCAGTTTAGTCTGGTCCATCTCCAAAATTAGCAGGATTTTCTTCTGGTAGGTGGAAGTTGCCATGTGCATAGGTCTGTAGGTGCTTTTTACCTTCAGCCCCAGGAACTTGCTCTGGAGAGTTTACACAGATGTGAACTCCCCACCCTGAGACCCGGAAAGGTACAGTAAAACCTTGGCTTGTGAGCACAGTTTGTTCTGGAAACATGCTTATAATCCAAAGCACTTGAATATCAAAGCGAATTTTGAAAACCATTGGCTCAGTCGTGATCGTGTGATGTTTGGCATCACGTACTGCTCGCATTGCAAGACTCCGCTCGTTTATCAAGTTAAAATTTATTAGAAATGCTTGTTTGTCTTGTGGAACATTCGCAGAACAATTTCCTCGCAATCCCAGGTTTTACTGTTGTTTGTCTCTGGAGTTGGAGAGGTCTGCGTTCCTTTTTGAGCTCTGTCGCTTACCTCCTCCCTGAACGTGAGCCCATTACTTGCCTCTCTGAGCTTCAAGGACGTAAACTCTACAATGTGGACATACTTGCTTGGCTAGGTTTGTTTGAAGTTTGAGATCATGCTTATTTAGTTCCTGGTACATCTCTGACACTTCGTGGCCATGAGCTCTAATTATTCATCATAATTAAGAGAGAGAGAGAGAGAGAGAGATGACAGAGAGCCAAAGCTCTGTGATCATTGCTGACACGTGTAAACTCGATGTCCCCTGGGATTTCTTTGTCCTTTAAAATTCAAATGAAATTGGCTTTACCTCCACCCTACATATGGTTGGAGAGCCAGCGTCCCTTCCCATGTCACTAGGACTCTCTGAGACCTGGTGCAGATCAGCCCTTATGCTTCTCTGGTCAGTGTCTTTGTGTTTCTCCTCTCACGGGATTAGGTCAGTTTCAGGCCTACCTCACTGTCTTGCAAGCCATGTCCACAAAGGGTGCAACCCCAATGTTTTCACTTCAGTTCCCCTGAGATGACATTATATTCATCAGATGATTGGTAAAGTTTTAAGGCAATGGAGTTTTATGTGACAATCCGCCCCCCAAACCCATGCTGGAGTATTAGACATTCCTGCTCCAAAAAAATGCCCTTCAACCACCTGCCGTTGGGCACTTGGCACTGATTACGTTTCTCTCCAGGCTCCATCTTCCCATCCTGGTACTTAATCCCCTCTCCTTTCCTCCTCACTTCTCTTATTTCAATCTAACCGTCCTCTTCCTGCCACCCACCAAATTCCTGCCAACTATACAGAGAGCACCTTTGTCAAGGGAGCCGTCTCCTTCCACATGGATAGTCTTCCTACACAAATGTAGCCCATCAAGGCATTTTCCTAATCAAACATGGTTAACACGCTAAGGGGTTCTCCAGAGCCAGCTGTTAAAATAACATATCTTATTCCACTGCTTGGGAAAAATCAGAAGTACAAATATCTTAGGTCTCTGGGTCAGGGCTGCCATATAAGGTTTTGCAGGTTGTGCACTGCACAAGGATGTCTGGCCAAGAAGATTAAGTAGGGGTCAAAATGTAGCCACTTTTCAGTCTTCAAGTTGTGTGTCCTTGATCAATATTGGGTGCATTCAGAGGAGTACTTTTTCCTAGGTCAACCACTAATGTAGGGAGAGCTTATTCTAATTTTCTACTGGGGCCAGGGGAGTAGTGGCGGTGACAATGGCAATTTCTTCTGATTTGTCTTTCCAGAAGGGGTACCTCTTTCTCATTCTCATAAGGGTGTATGCGTTAGCAGTGGCCTTGCTTGAAGTCAGGGCTTTTGCAGTCACTGGGTAAGTCAGAGTCCTGAACTGAAGTAACACGGCGTCAGTATCTGAGTGGGAACAGCAGCAGGGCTGTGTCATTTTGAGGGAAAGACATCTGCAGTTCTCCCCAAGCTGTCACTGGGAGGTATCATTTGCATATTAAACAAATATTTAAAATTAGCCATGCAGCAAACAATCAGAAGCTGCATTGCAGACACCATCCCTTCAAAGCAACAGCAGGAACTAAAATGTACCTCCAGGTGTGCACATCTGGATTCAGGGTGGCATGACTGGAGCTGGGATCAGTTGCTATGACAGGTGAACTTGTCAGGTAAGGAGAAGGGAAAAATAAAAATAATAAAACTGTTAATAAAAATGACAAAACTTAGTTTTAAAATGAAATAATAAAATAAAATATGCACTCCTTTATACTCCCGCAATCCCAGTGGGCTATTTGGGGGTTAAATGAGATAATACATTTAGAATAGTGCATGGCTGCAGTAAGAGCTCAGTAATGTTAGCTACAACTGTCATTATTCCTAGGGTGACAGCCAGATATTTACAAACTGATCAGAATGGACGACGCCTACAGTCAGCACAGACATTACCTGACCTGATTTGCCTCACTTGATCAAAATGTATCATTCAAATAATAGACCATTGTTTGCGTAGGCTGAGAACTTTGCATGTTTTTATTTTGTCTAATCCTCATGAGAGCCTTGTGTAGTTGGGAATAGCATTACCCCTGTGTTACAGATGAGGAAACAGGCTTAAAGAGGTTAAGTGAGCTGGCCAAAGACACAGTGCGGCCCCTGGGACTCAAGCGGGAGCTCATGTCCTTGGCTTTTCCATGATAACTGTTTCCTCCACTTCTGCTTCAGGCGCTGTGTAAGGACATGCCCACCTTTTTGATTCAACAGGTAAACCCTGTTGGCGATATAGTCACTGTGCCTGGATAAGTACGTTTTTCAAACCACCTTATGCTTTCCTCTGTTTTCCAATTTCCCACGGTTGCCCCACTATTTTTGTAATTGGTAAAAGAGCAATTAATAAAAGAAACAGTTAAATTTAAAGGAGAAAATAATCTGATGCGTCCCGCCCAAACAACGGGACTATCGATTTGTGTCATTAATTAAAATGCTTTCCCGGCACACGCACTGCATATCCATTAGCTCACTCCTTCTTCATGGCGCGTTGGGGTTGGGGGGTAGGGGGAGTGGCCATCTATCCAAATCTGATCGAGATTAAATATGTCAGGGGAAGCGGGTGCTGGGGATGTGCTTCAGCTCCCAAGCCTCCAGGGTCTCCTCTCTCATGCTAATCGTGTTCAGGATTTGCCCTTCTGTGTGGGCAGAACAAACAGGGAGGACCCACTCTTGTGATGTGAAACTGCTGTTTATTCTTTTTCCAACGAGAACAGCATTTGTTTATTTGTATAATTTAGTGAGCGGAAGGATGGGATGTGTGTGTGTGTGTGGGGGGGGTTGAAAATGTAGATAGAAAGAAAGAAGGAAAGAAAGAAAGAAAGAAAGAAAGAAAGAAAGAAAGAAAGAAGGTTCCCATACTAAGAAACACTGGCTTATTACAGTGAGGGTGATCCCAGGGGCTTTCATGCCTACGAAGCACCCCAGAAGGTTCATCTGTGCTTTGGATGCGGCGTGGGTGGGGAAAGGGAGGACAGATGACTGTTTTTCTGAGCCATGCCTGGGCTGAGCATTTTGGAAGTAATTTCCCATTTATTTCTCATGACCACCCTCCAGAGCACCATTTTACAGATGAGTAAACTGAGATTCAGAGAGTTTCAGCCAGTGGCAGAGCCATGGTTGGGGACCAGAACTGCCAAACCCCAAGGCCCACCCTCTTGGCCGGCATGTTGACAGTCATTTCCAGATCCAGGCTCATCAGCTGGTCCCATCATGGTCACTGAGGAGTTTTGTTAAAGCACATATTCCCAGACTTCCCCTAAGCTCACGGAATCAGAACCTCAATGCAGGGCCCAGAATCTGAATTTTTAACAAGTGCCCCCAAGTGGTTTTGGATGTGACGACAGGCTTATGCTCCAGAATTCTGTCTGAGCAGGGCTGTTTTTGGTCGGTGTGCAGCTGGCACGGTTATCTAAGCTGGTTAAACTCTGAAATACCTCCATTTTGATTGGTAGGTACCGACTGCCCTGAATCTCTGCCCCCTGCCCTGCCTGCACAGTCCCAGCCACTCACCACTTATGACTTCTCACGACCAAGCCACCGGAGGGCTGTTGGCCCGCTTACTTGGGGTGAAAGCTTACTTACTGCAGCTTCTGCTTCAGTACTGAAGCTACTGTATCTCCTGATTTGTGGGTGCTCGTGCATAGCTGTTAGCAGATTTTGAATTTCATCCTGAATATGAGTACATGCCCCTGTTTAGATCATCGACTCTGGCCGACACATTTTACATTGCACACAGGGCTTTAGACATAGTTAACTGCTCATTAAATTTAGTGTTTTTTAAATTTTTTAAATGTTTATTTTTGAGAGAGAGAGACACACACACAGAGTGAGAGTGGGGGAGGGACAGAGAGAGAGGGAGACACAGAATCCGAAGCAGGCTCCAGGCTCTGAGCCCCCAGCACAGAGCCTGTTGTGGGGCTCCAACCCATGAACCGTGAGATCATGAGCCAAAGTCAGACGCTCAACTGACTGAGCCCCCCAGGCGCCCCAGAGAGAAAGGGAGCAAAGGATCCTAAGCGGGCCCCGGGCAGACAGCAGACAGCCTGAAGCAGGGCTTGAACTCACGAACTGTGAGATCATGACCTGAGCCAAAGTTGGTGGCTTGACCGACTGAGCCCAGGTGCCCTGAATTTAGTTTTTTAAACAATCGTAACTGAATGATTTTTTTTTTCTTGTATTCACTGTAAGAGGGGCTGATATGGAAGGGGAGGTGGGGGAGGAGGACCCACAGTTGGTTTCTGGGGGCTGTGCATCAGGGTGGTCTCTGGGGAGACCAGGGCAGAAAAAGAGCCCCAAACTTCGAGGAACTTGGGAAGATGAGAAAGCAGTGATATCGCTGGAAAAGAAAATGGGGTGTTCAGCAGACAACAGGTCCTCAAAGAGACATTTGTTCAATGTTAGGTGAGGGAACATAACAAGAGAATTGCAATTGGGCTCATTTTTCACATAATCTAAAGAGAAGAAAGGACCCGCGGGTAGAAGGATGTCAGTTTCAATTCCGTTGTAGCTGTGGCATGTGGAAAAGACATTAAATTCTCGGGAAGGAACCCATTAAGCCAAATAAACGTCACCATAGCCAAACATTATTGGCTCTCTGACTTCCACAGATAACTTTAGAGATGGTTATTTCCTTAGTTGAGAAATCATGGCCAGGTATTTTCAATGGAAATGAGTTTTGCAACCTCTAACGTGTTTGAGAAAAAGAAATATTTTGACACACCATTCCAATAATAGATAATGCAGAATAATCTCCCGGGTAAATCACCAATGTGGAACAATTTGCTTCATCACAGAAAAGCTCGTTCTCCCCCACCCCCCACCTTTCCTTTCTGGAATGTCTGTACCCTCTCCCATGCTGCTCTCGGTGCTTCAGAGAAGCAATAAGAAATTTAGGATAATGGACTGTAAATGTATCTGTAGCACAGAGCCGCATGTCCGCACTGGTGGCCCGCCCACCAGCTTCCTTGGCACCTGGTCAGACTCACTGCCCAGGGTGTTGCAGTGGAATCTAAGGATGTCTAACTAATTAACCCCTGATTATGGCAAAATGAGGTTTATAATAGAGGAGAGTGTGCCAAAGCTGCATTTGGGAGACTTAGAGAAAAAATAAAACCATAAAACTGTAACCAAGCCAACTCAGAGCATAAGAAAGAAACCACAGCAGAATGCAAACAGATGACCAGACTATTATTCCCTGCCCCTCAGCTATGGGATTTTTAAGTTGAGGTCAGCTTTGGAAATAAATTCTCTACTCTGGCTACTCAGTGCAAATTTCTAACCATTTTCCTTGCAGGAAAATGAATTCAGTGTTAATTCTTGACCAGAGAGATGATTCCCAAGTAGGTGCTAGTCCCTAAGGAAGAGGAGTACCAAGAGAGAAGGGTCAGTGATGTGTGCGCTGTCTCTGCTTCCTGTTTTTCCATCCAGCTCCTCAGTGGCAAACTAAAGGACGTAAGCCTTTTTGGCAAGGAAGGCTTTCTATTGCCTCCTGCAGAAGTGAACCCAGCGTTTTTATGTTCTTTCCACAGCAGTGGGTTGTTGGTGGGAAATGAAGTCATAGGGTTTGCTGATGTCCTAGAAATAACGTGAAGAGATTTTTCAACCAGGAGGCATCCCTAAATGTCCAGAGAAACTGTCAGGGAGCTATCAAGTAAAGATAAAATGTAGATGTATAGTTCTGTTCCCAGCCCTCTCAAATGCTATGGTTTCCTGTCTGAGAATCAGCAAAGATTTGGGGTTTAGAAGGCCTGAGTTCAAATCTCAGCTTTTCTCTCCTGAGCGATGCTGGGAAAATCCCATATTTTTTCTGTACCTCAATGCTCTCAACTGTGAAATGGAGATGACCATTTCTGGCCAAGGATGTGCCAGAGAGTTCACATCAGAGGGAGGGACAATGGTCTTCTCCTCAGCCTTACCTTACACTTTGTCATCTGCCCGTGACATAACTATGAGAATACCCAGAACCCATAAACTGTAAGGACTAGGCAGTTTGTAAGCTTCCAGGACATACAAGGAAGGAGTGATCCAAGAGATTTCTCTGTCCCCCTGGGGTTTGATCCAACAAATACTGCCTCCCCACTCTTCCCCGATTATAAAACAAAAGCCTCTGTATCTATCAACTCATGCACATCAATGCTGAGCAGAAAAGAAAGAAAAACTTGCAACATTCGGTGACTGAACATAGTCGGCCAAGACGTCCTGACATTTTTATCATCATCGTGGCCGTCACCATAAATTCCTTATTATTAATGTTGATTGTGGAGACATGCCACCACCTGGCTTTTGGCAGAAGACGGGGGCACAAGTTTCAGAACAAAGAAAAATGATGCTCTGCTCTTCAGAAAAAGTTACATGTTTCAAAACTGAGCACAGAATGAACACGTACCTATTTTATATTTTCACCATGAATTTTGTAAGACGAATCACCAGACCAATACAGCACAGTGCTGATTAAACTGGAGGCTTTAAAATAGTGATTTTTACACCTGGCTACACATTAGAAACAACTGAAGGTCTTAAAAAAGAAACAAACGAAAACAAGCAAACAATGTCCAGGCATTCTCCCTACCCAGAGATCCCGATTTAATTGGTGCCAGAAGTGAAGTTTTGATAGATGAGCCTGGTGTGAGTCTTCCCACTGAGCTGTGGCCTGTCTTGTCTGCCTACGTTCATCAAGGCCTGGGAAAAGCACCCCACCCCCATTCGCCTCCAGCAGTCTCTCATATACCTGGTCACCTCCTTGGGCTCTTCCCCATTTTCCTTCTTTAATGCCAAGGGCACTCTCTCATACCTTACTTCACTCTTCAGGGCAGATCCCTATATCCTATAAAGCAAACACAATTAATTGATCTTTGGGGTTTGTAGTAGATTTGATTATTGGTCTTAATTATTCCCTCCCCTAGAATGGGATTAGGCACCCACCCCCTTGCCATAGTCACACAGTGAGCAGTGTTCCCCTACCCTCTGTCTTTGGGCCACGTGAGTTGCCTTGGCCAATGGATAGTATGAATGGAGACTTGATATGTGCTTGTCTGAGTGGGTTTACTGTCTTATGCTTTCGTCATTGCTGTGGCATAAACCTGCCCTGATGTGTCTGTTGGTCCAACGAGGATAAGAGACATGTGGTTAATAACCTGAATTCAGCTTGCAGCTTGGAGGAAAGCATAACTTAGATCAGCTGAACCCCAGCTGGCCCACAAATCTGTGAACAAGAAATAAATGCTTGTTGTCATATGTGACTGAGTTTTGGCATGGTTTGTGACGTAACATTATCGTGGCGATAACTGTCTGGTGCTAAACCCGTGTCTAAGCACATGGCCTTCAACCATTGGACTTTTCCTACTGTGATACCTGAAGTCATCCTTTGATACCCTCTCATTGTGTGTGATCTCCATTCTGAATCAGCGTCCTCAACCTGCTCACTCCACTTGCTGGCATGTTCCACATCTTTCTGACTTCTGATCCTTGGCTGTGGATGGCCTTATCTTGCTCCACTGAAATTGTGCCCTTGGCTACCCCTCTGATTTTGCCTCCTTTCCTCTTCAGGCATGAATTGCATTTGGTCTTTTTGCTCGCACTGGTTAGACATCTGTTGAGGATGCTGGGACTGTGCAGCCGTTCTGAAAGCCTCAGAGGTGGATCCATACCTGAGCTCACCTGTTCCTGTGACTGAGATCCAGATACATGTCCATTTCCCCTCGGTTTTCTCCCAAGCACAGAGTGGAGAGGCAATACAACTGGTTAGAGCACAGACTCAGGAACAAATGTGCGTCACCTTCCACAAGCATTTCTCTTTCTTTACCTATAAATGGGGGAGGCCGATGCCAATCTCCTAGGATGGCAGTGAGGATTAATCTATGGAAAACACTTAACACAGAGCTTGACTGGCGCATAGCAAGCACTACATAGGTTTTTGCTATTACTATTCTCCTCCTCCCCTCCTCCTCCTCCCCTTCCTCCTCCCCTTCCTCCTCCCCTCCTGCTTCTCGTCCTCCTCCCCCTCTCCTCCTCCTCTCTTCCTCCTCCTCCCCCTCCTTCTTCTTCACCTCCTTCATACTACTGTGTTCTACTTAAAACTCTCCACGTCCTACTTTGTGATTAGCATACAACATGTGAATAGTCAACCAAGGGTTGATTTTCTGAAATGCAAGTCGTGGCTTCATGCTGTAGTGTGAGGCTTCTAAATCTGAAGTACGCAGTACGGCAGTATCCTATACTGAAGTACAGGATTCTGCTAGCAAGGACTCAGAAGCTGTGGAATAACTATGGTCCATCTTTCTAGAATGTTCTTTTGGCGTGACTGCAAATTATTACAAACACTACCTTTATGTGCTGAAGTTAATTTTTTTAATCTTAATAGCTTCAAGAGAGTTTCTGTTAGGAAAGTAAATACCTGTGTTTACCCAAGGGGCTTTTTAGCCTTGGGATAGAAAGTGAGGCCCCTGACATAAGGAGCCAAAACATATAATAGAAGTTAAGGATATATTTGGTTTAAAGTGACAGAAAAATCAACACAAATTGGCCTCAAAAACAAAAGGAATTTCTTAGTTCTTGTAACTAAAAAGCAGGAAGATCTGGTTTTAGATAGGGCTTCATCTAGTAGCTCAAATGATTGTATTAAGGACCCAGGTATTATGTATCCTCTTTGCTTTCTATTTTGTTTGTCTTCATCTTCAGGTCTGGTAGTTTCTCTTTCCCCGGCTCTGACCTCTCTCCCTGTGATAATAAAATGGCCGAAGTAGTTCTCATCTTGCAGTAAATACATTGTCCAGAGGAAAGGAGCATATCTTTTCTGCCATCTCCTCCTTAAGTCCTGGGATTACCTCTCTCTCATTGGCCGAAATTGGGTCTTGTGTTCAACTCTGAACCAATCACTCTGTCCAGGAAGCTAGGACTCACTGATTAGCTTAAGCCAAACACAGCCAACTGCTGTAGTTTGGGCAGTTAATTCTACCCAAACAATAAAACTGAGAAGGAGGGAGAGGGGCATTCCTCTGAGATGCTATTTATGGGAGAAAGGGACAAGGATGTTTGGGTGGTAACCCACAAATGTTCAATACTCCAGCGAAAGAGATGATTGAATAGATTTGTAGGAGATTTAGAAAAGCATTTCATTTTGCACAGATAGAGAAGTAGGGAGAAGAATTACCCATTCTGAAGGGAGGAAGTATAGATAGATAGATAGATAGATAGATAGATAGATATTTACTGTTCAGTTGTGTTTAGGGTTATGATATAAACCCCTTTTTTAAATGTTTTTATTATTTATTTATTTTGAGAGAGAGAGAGAGAGAGAGAGAGAGAGAGAACGAATGGGGGAGGGGCAGAGAGAGAGAGGGAGCGAGAGAATCCCAAGCAGGCTCCGGACTCCATGTGGAGTTCAATGTGGGGCTTGATCCCACAACCGTGAGATCATGATCTGAGCCGAGACCAAGAGCTGGAGTCTCACCTGAGCCACCCGGGAGCCCATATATAAACCCCTTCTTAGCGGTAGGCTGGTGAATGTTTAACAACTAGGTCTCTGGGAACCATATATAAGTATATTTTAAATTTTACTGATACAGAAGAATATGTAGCATACAATTTACAATGATAGCAAAGTATACACTATTCTTTCCCATATAGCTGATTGATTCCCACAAAATGCTTCCTTGAATTTTGCAGAATTCCTGTATCTATAGCTGATCTGTGCTTGCAATTCAACCATGATTTGACAAAATCGGGCTCTAAATAAATAGTTGATTACGAGTGTAGTTCTGACATGAATGTTGGCTGATATTTTCATTTATGTTGTTGAATAAGATGGAAGAGAAACAAGGGAGACACGCAAGTCAGAACTTCATTTGTCAGTGATGTGAGGGACTGTTTTGCTGAACTGGGTAGCGATTTTCAAACACTGAAAAAAAAATTTCTTCAACTTTTTGTGCTCGTCACAGATATAACACCCTGAAATTTAATTGGCATTATTAACATATTTTCCATTATGTTTAAAGTCCAGATAATTAACAAAACAATAAATCAAGCCTTGCTTTGTAGCCTTTGCTGCTTTAGGTGGTATAAATACTCCTCTCACAGCCAATTCATTTTATCAGTGTGAAATCAGTAAACACAGAATTGGGAAGAAATGCACTACCAGCCCATTTTTATGGTATTTCTGCCACACAAATATAGTAGGCAAATAACTCCAACAGCACAGATAATAAAATGTAGTGAAATAGTAAGTAACGTTTTTAATATTTATTACCTTTATTAATCATATGGTTTATTTAATTGTGTTTGTATTACTTAATATTTAATAACGGCTGTGTTTAACCACCAGATTGCAAAAACCCTGAAACTTTAATAGCTGGCTCTCGCAAGGCTGTGTGAGACAGGGCCAGCACATCACTGCCCCTCCTGCATGCATTCGTCCCGTGTTGTCCCCAAATGATCACCATTAGCGTGTGCCTATGGGAGTGAATTTTAGTGGCAATCAAGTATCGATCACTTTATGTGCATCAAAATGTAGAGATGATATCCACGGGATGATCAAAGAATCCCGAGACGAGTGTGGTGGGAGAAACAATTTAAGGCCCAGAGGTGAACTTAAGGATATGAGCATTTACGCCTACCCCACCAGGTTTTTCCGAAATCCTGGGCAGTTTATGTAAGTTCACTGGCTAGAGCATGGGCTGTTGTAGGAAATGAACAGATATTCTGGAATCAACTAATATCTGGGGTATGTACACACACACACACACACACACACACACACACACGCACACTGTTATATAATGCTTATTATTAAGTGGAATCCACAATTACATCATTTTTAGGATAAATGAGAAGATCTCAAAGAAATTCCCCTGTGGGAACCACCCAGGCTGTAAGTTCCAACCTCTTGGGAGCATGTTTCATTCTTCTCTGCTATTTGGGACACCTAGTGCATTTCTCTTCCCTGAAAATGTGTATTTTTCATCTGGTCTTGACATTTTAATCGGACTCCCATGCCTGGCTAGTCATCAGAATCTCCCTGGAGGCAGTTGAAAAATAGGATTCCAGGATCTCACCCTTAGATGTTCTGATTCAGGAGATCGAGCCTAGGGATTGAGAATCAGAATTCCTAAGGCCCTACCCAGGTGACCCAGCCATGTCCAGGGTCTGAGTGACATAGAGGTCTGCCACTCACCGTGTGCCTTGGCACCTCACGTCTCCTGACATTCTCTCAAGCTCTGACAGTCAGGGCAGCGATGGGTGGCAGTGCAGGGTAAGGAGACCTCTCCTGTTCCTCCTCATAGGAAGATCCTTTCCAGCTTCCCCTCAGCCCAGCCCTGTCTGCGTGGCCTTTCCATTTGACAGGAGAAAGAATCAGCTTTGCCTTTTGCAGCGAGACATCCCGATCGCAATACACTTTTAAAATTTCTAACAAGAGTAACTTTTGCTCCCATGTAATTTGCCTGGACCAGAGGGGCTCCGCAAGTCTGACTTCCTTCCAGATGGAAAAAACTTGGTGTGAACTTTCAAATCAGTTTAAAAAATTATTATTAATCTGCCTCATGGAATACACACCATGCTCCTACTAAATGCAGGAAGAGTAAGGGAGCCCCCAAGTATGTAATTTAACACCTGAAAATTCCCGAGGATGATTATACCATGGAAAGGAGACATATTGAGGATTGTAAGAAAAGGTTTAATAAAAAAATGTAAATGGAAAGGCCATAAAATTCAAATGAGGCTCATTCCCCGGGTTATAACAAGCTCTGTGCTCAGACCTTGTTAATAGTTTTTTTTTTTTTAATAATTTTATTGTAGCTTCTATTTTTTCTGTTGGTGTAATTAGAGCTTAATTAATTCCCCCCTAAAGGGGAAAAAGAGGACAAAATAGTATTTGATCTGAGACATGTATAGCGGGCAAAGCAATTAGGATCAGCAAGTTACTGTCTGTACCTTTTTTTCCTATGAGGTCTTCTGGGAGGCAGATGGCTCTGGACAGACACTCCCAGTCCTGCCCTTAGACCAGAGAATCAGTAATGCCAGGACATGCATTAAGTACCACAGGACTTTATTTAGACAAGAGACCATGCAATTTAAAAACAAACAAAACCCCCACAGCTATAAAAGCTCGCTGCATCAAATCTCTGATAAAAAGAAGGGTTCTTTTTATTTTTATTTAAGTTATTCGCATAAGTACCATATAGTTCAGAGTACCAAAAGCGTAGCTCGGGGAGGATACCAGAAGGCACATGGGCTCAGTTATAGCTTGGACATGAGAACCAATCCCAGCTCCTGCACTGAAGCCATGTGACTCTGCAGCCCTCTCTCCGTTCCTTAGACACTTGTAAATTGGGAAGAGCGATGGTACCTAATGGATAGGCCAGTCGCGAGGAGTAAATGGGGTCATGTAATGAAAAGCACCAGGTGTAGGAAGTTGCTAAGTGATAGTATGACTTTGTGTGTGTGTTCTGGTTTCACAATATAGTTTTAGTGGAATTAGTCTTGAGCAGTTCCCAGCGTTAGAATTAATTACCTTCAGCTTGCCTGGCAGTGACTTATGATACCAGGCCTGTTAATGCTACCTCTGGTGGCCTCATAGGCTCAGGAGAAGCCACGGCGGTACAGGCGTGCTAATTAGGGGAGAACCAGTGTGCCCCGGAGCCTGGTCAGTTCACACTCTGGTGTCCAGGGAACAGCATGTTGGAAGCCAGGCAGTTGTGAGACCTGCTGAGTGGCCGACAGTGTTCTATGGTGGGGATGGGGGTCACAAAAGGATAGCGGGAGACATTTGTCTTCCAAAAGCAGGCAGAGGAGCTCCCAGCTTGACTCCAGCATCATGCCAAGGGCTCCATGGTGATGGTGAGAGACAGGCCGAGGGAGGAGCATGGGCTCCAGTTTCCCAGCATGCCCTGAGCCCAAACTCTAGAACCAGGACTTTGGTCTGCTTTGGGCTCCTGGCTTTTGTGTCCTCGTTTCCTCTGCCCGCAGTGTTCACTTCACCTATTTCGCTGAATGAACGCCTCCTCTTTCTTTCCTATTTCGGCTGGAAGACCAATTCCAGTGTTACCTCCTCCCCGTCCCCCCAGATATTCAACCCAAGACCGCTGTTACAAGCTCTCATGTCTCTGTAGCACTTTCTCTAGGTAAGTTTATGTGATTAAGGTCTGTAAGCTCCACAAGAGCAGAGATCACTGTGTTGTTTTTGCTTATCTTCATATCCTCTATTTCAAGTTCCATTTAAGGTTTTTTTAGTCTGCTTCTGACTTTAGTGTCTGCCTGTCCACAGACCTTGGCTTATGGCCACATTACTCCACAACCCACTTCTCCCATCACATCTCTTTTCCTGACTGTGGCACTCCTTTCCTCGTCTTATGACAGACATTGGATCCATCAGGATCATCCAGAATCACCTTAACTCCCTCAATTATATCTACAGTAACCCTTTTGCAGTGTAAGGTAACATTTTCACAGGTTATGGAGATTAGGACAAGGATGTCTTCTTGGGGGTTATCCCTATACTTACCACACTCCTTAAAATGGTCTACAGATTTAGTTCAGTCTTTAATCGACTATCACGGCCAGACTTTTTTCTGAAAAAACTGAAAGGCTGACCTGAAAACCTATATGAGCTAGAATATCCAAAACAATCTTAAAAAGAATAAAGTTGGGCTTACAGTGCTCAATGTCAAAACTTTCTCCAAGGCTACAGTAATCAAGACAGTGTGGTACTGGTATTACAGCTAGACCTATAGATCAATGAAATAGAATTCAGAGTCCAGAAATATACCTTTACTTTTATGGTCCATTGATTTTTGACAAAGGTGCTAAGACAATTCAATGGGGAAAAGAACAGTCTTTTCAACAAACGATGTTAGACAACTATATATTCACAAGAATGGAACTAGATCCCTACCTCACATCAAAAATTAACTCAAAATGTCTCATCAAACTAAATGTAAGAGTTGAAACTATAAAACTCCTAGAAAAAAAAAAAAACAAGAATATATCCCTGTAACCTTCTGTTAGACAAAGCCTGCTTGTTGTGACTTTAAAACAAAATGACAATGACAAGAAAAAAGATACAAACTGAACTTCATCAAAGTTTAAAACTTTTGTACCTTGTAAGGACAACATGAAAAAAGTTAAAAGGCAGCCCCCATAATAAAAAATAACATTTGCAAATCATATATCAGATGAGGACCTTGGATCCATAATATATAAAGAACTTTTACAACTCAGTAATAAAAAGAAACTCAATTTAAAAATGGGGAAAAGATTTTCATAGACATTTCTCCAAAGAAGATAAACGGCCCAATAAGCACATGAATATTATCAGTCATTAGAGAAATGCAAGAGAAAACCACAGTGAGATACAACTGCATACCTACTAAAATGTTTCTAATAAAAAAGACAGATAATAACAAGGGTTAGCAAGGATGTGGAGACATTAGAACTTTAGTGTGTTATCGGTGGGACTGTAAAATGGTGCAGGCACTTTGGAAAACAGATTGGTAATTTATCAAAAGCTTAAACATGGCTACTGTATGACAGCAGTAATACTCCGAGGTATGTATCCGAGAGATTTGAAGATATAAAAAAGTGTGTTCATAAGTGTTGACAGAAGCTCTACATACATTAGCCCCCAAATTGAAACAACCCAAGAATCCATCAGCTCATGAATGGGAGAGTCAAATGTGGTGTATCTGTCCCTGTAATATTACTCAGTTATAGAAAGGAAGGGATCACATGCTCTACCATAGATGGACCTTGAAAACATTATGCTGAGTGAGAGAACCCATCACAAAAGATCACATATTTCATGGTTCCATTTATATGAAATGTCCTGAACAAACAGATCCATAGATACAGAAAGTAGAATGTGGTTGCCAGGGACTGGGAAGAGTAAGGGTGTGTAGAGATGGCCTAGTGGGGATGACTTTCTTTTTGGGTTGATGACAACATTCTGGAGTTAGATAGTAGCGATGAATAACTCTGAGTTTACTAAAACCCACTGAGTCGTACACTTAAAAGGCTGAATTTCATGGTACGTGAATCATATCTCAATAAAACCGTTAGGAAAAAAAGAAATTGTAAAATATACTGAATCCAACATAAGGAAGAAACAGAAAGGAAACACACAGATGGACCTAATTAAAAAAGAAAAACAAATTGAAGATGATCAACAGGAATCTAACTGTATTTAATAATCATATTAAATTTAAATGGCATTTAAATAGATTTTCATGGAAAGACAAGAAGGTCAGTTTGGATTTTAAAGAAAATCAGGACTTAACTATATGTTGGAAATATAAGAAATGCTCTTTAAATACAGATACAGAAATAGGTTAAACCTAAAAAGATAGGAAAAGATATCCCATGCTAACACTATTTTTATGAAGAGTTGGAGCTGTTATATTAGTATCAGAGAAAATAGATTTCACAGCAAAGAATAAAGGTTACTTTATAATACAAGGGGGCAATTACTCTAGAGGACATTTGTGCACCCAGTGACAGATTCTGGAAAGACATGAAGCAAACATTTAGAGAAATGCAGAGAAAGAATTCCACAATTACAGTTAGAAAGTCCTAGCTCCTCTCTCAGTAACTGATAGAACGAATGAATGGAAAATCAGCAAGGATACAGAAAGACTTCAACACCCTGAACCAACTGCACTGAATTAACATTCACAGAACACTCTCCACCCAACAACAGCAGAATCACGCGTTCCTTCTGCCGTGCCCTGAATGTCCACACAGAACACTGAGCATATAGACCATATCCGGGACCAAAACACAAGTTCCCCTGTAGTTAAATTAGAAATGAATAACAGGTCTCTGGGAAACTCCGAATTTTGTGGACACTTAACAGCATATTTCTAAGTAAACCATGGGTCAAGGGGAATTGCAGAGTATTTTGAACTGAATGAAAATGAAAACACTGTACATGGGAAGGTCTGGAGTATTGTGAAAGCAGTAATTAGGCAGATATTTGTAGTATTAAATGCCTATATTAGAGAAAAAGGATGGTCTGAAATGAATGATCTCAGTTTGCACCTTGAAATAGAACATAAGGACAAGTTAGACTCAAAGGAAGCAGAAGACATACTGTAAGAAACATCAGAGAATAAACAAATGAAGTAGAAAACAGAGAAAAGCAAGAAAACCAGTAAAACTAAAAGGTGATTCTTTGAGAATATCATCAATCCAATTGATAAACATCTCATCAGACTGACAAGAAAAAGAAGACACAAATACCAATATCAGGAATGAGAAAGGTGATCTCGTTACAGATTCTACACGTATTTAAAGGATAATAAAGTGAATACTGGGAACAACTTTGTGTCTGCAAATTCAACATCCTGGTCCCCTGAAAGACACAAACCACCAAAGCTCATCTGCAGTGGAACAGATAGCTTGAACAGTGCTATATCAATTAAAATGAAATTGTAGGGGGACCTGGGTGGCTCAGTCGGTTAAGCGGTTGACTTCAGCTCAGGTCATGATCTCGCGGTTTGTGAGTTTGAGCCCCGCGTCGGGCTCTGTGCTGACAGCTCAGAGCCTGGAGCCTGCTTCAGATTCTGTGTCTTCCTCTCTCTGACCCTCCCCCGTTCATGCTCTGTCTCTGTCTCAAAAATCATTAAACATAAAAAAAAAAAAATTTAAAAAAAATAAAATGAAATTGTAGCTTCAGTATTTCCCACAAAGGGGGTGCCTGGGGGGGGCTCAGTCAGCTAAGTGTCTGCCTCTTGGTTTCAGCTCAGGTCGTGATCTCATGGTTCATGGGATCAAGTCCCACGTGGGGTCTGTGCTGATGGTGCAGAGCCTGCTTGGGATTCTGTCTCTTCCCCTCTCTCTGTCTCTCTCTCTCTCTGAAAATGAACAAATAAACATTAAAAAAAAGTTTAAAAAATTTCCGACAGAGAAAACTCTAGGTTCAGATGGTATCCTAGTGAACTCTCCCACACATTTTAGAAAGAAATGATACCAGTTCTGCACAAACTCTTCCAAAAAAAAAAAAAAAATTGAAGAGAAAGGAGCACTGCCAAATTCATTGTATGGGTCTAAGATTATTCTGCTACCAAAACTCACCGAAGACATTGCAAGAAAAGGAGAACTGTAGTGAGGTTCTGGTCACTCCCAAGATAGGGTCTGGATGTGAAAATATGGAAGATCCACCTAGGTAAAAATCCTATGGGACAGTGGTTAAGAGGAAATGCTTGGTCCCATATTCAGGTTCAAAATTCCTTCTGTGATACTTGATCAATTGTGTGACCTTGGGCAAGTTACTTTACCCCCCTGACCCTCATTTTCTTTATCTATGAAGTCAAGGCAGTAACAGGACCTGTGGCTGAGGATTAGGGTGAAGATTAAATTAGATAATATATTGGCAGTGCCCATAAACAGTGCCTGGAGCATAATAGGCAGTTCTATAACTATTAACTGTAACAAGATAATATTCTTGTTAAGATAAAGAAGGCTTATGCCTTTTGTGGTGTGAATAAATGTTTGCAGCCAGTAGTTATTTTTTGATCAATGAAGCCATCTCAGAAATTACTGTTTTTCTTTGCATTTAAAGAAGAATTAAAATCCTCTGCAACCACATAACTTATATAACAACATAACTTATCTGCTCAACAGGAAACAGTGGCCTATTTTTTTCTGTCTTAGGAAGAAGGATTTTTCTGCCTCAGTATAATGTAAAAATTCCTTGTGGCCATTTGTTTCCCTGCTGGCCGAGGACCTGGCTTCCCCACATAGCAGTCACTCAGTTCAAGCAGACATAAAGTCCAGAGGAGTCTTGCTCACCAGAATCTGCTGGTTGACCCAAGGCCCTGTGGTTGACAGCCTTACTTGAGGGGAAACAAACAAACAAACAAGCAAACAAAAAACAAAACCTCAAGAAAACCTGTTTGGAAGAGAGCTTCCCCTGGCTCTGCCCAGAGCCTTGCCCTCCGTATGGCCTGGGTAGTAAAAACCAAGGAATAGCCTTGAGGGTTTATCCTGGTTATCTATGCCTCATATCCAGTCACCAAGGCAGCCAAATGTGAAGTATTCAAAGTTAAGTCTCTTCTTCCCCACCCACCCCCTCTGGCCTGGCTACCAGGATTTACACAAAGGACTGGGACCTTGAGCTTTATGTATGATTTGCACCCTTTCCCCCACCCCCCACCCCCCTCCCCCCTTCCCCCATCACCACCAAATCCTCATCATCGGGTGAAACTGTATTAGGGCCTCCCACCCCAAATGGCAACCTTGGAAAGGACGCGTCTCTTGTCTATGAAAACATGCAAAGCATTCAGACCCGGTTGGGAGTCCACACTCCCACGTGCTTTAGGGACAGGCCTCAGTAATCCACGAGAGGCTGTGTCACTGCCTTCCTCCTGCCCCCGGCAGAGGTGTCCTGCTTGTTATTTTTGCTGCAGGAGTTGGCACCAAGGCGGGAGGGAGACGTGCTGTGTCTGAGGGAGACGACACCAGAGGAAGTAGGCTGGTTTTTGGTTTTGAGGCTCTGGAAGCATGAAGACCCTGCCTGCGTATTCATGAGCCTCAGGAACTGTCCCATGTTCTGAAAAATAGGACTACTCACTCCCCGTCCCGTGGAGAGGACCAAGTAAATCTGTACAGAGAGAGAGAGAAAAAGCCACTCGGGTTATTGGTATCTCTTCCCTCTCCTTTGGGGCTAAGTCAGGGTTTCTTTACTGTAGCACTGTTGACATTCTGAGCCAGAGAATTCTTTGTTGGGAGGGAGGGGCCTGGGCACCGGAGGAGGCTTAGCTCTGTCCTTGGCCTCTCCCCATTAGATTCCCAAGCTGTTAAAACCAGATGCCTCCAAACACTGCTAAATGTCCCCTGGGCGAGGGTCAGGGTGCAGATGTCCCCTGGGGTGCAAAACCCCCTAGGGGCTGAAAATTACTGACTTAAACAGCAACATGGGAATAAAGACATTTCTCATTCGAGCCGCTGTAGCTTTTTCTTAGAAAAGGACGAGAAGGAAGCAAATTCCTTGACGTCATACAACAGACCAGAGGGCGATGGGAGAGGACAGGTAGGTTTGCAACCGTCTCTTTAGGATGGCCAAACACTGTCCCAGTAGTAAATAAAGTGCCGGTGTATTTCACTGGAAAAATACAGACTTGGCCTCTCAGGGCTCTCTCCTAAGGGCTGCTCTGGGGGACGCAGAATGACTGAACAATATTTATGAACATCCAGTCCCACCCCCGGGTAGGGTGGCCAGGAATGCATCACAGACCCAGCAGGCACAGAGCACTCCGACCCAACAGAGGTGCACACAGGGGTCAATCGCCTCCAAGGAGTTCTCTCCCCTCGAGTAAACATGGCCCCGAGTGGTCAGAGGACAGTTCCTCATCCCTGAACAAGACTGGGAAGGGCCACTGGAGAAATGAGCTGTGAGAAAGGGAGATATGGTCCCCTCCTCCAAACAGAAGTCACCAGGAGGGTGTGGTGCAGGGCATGGGCTGAGGGTAGCAGATTGACACCAGCAATGAAGGAAGGATGGGGCTGTGGCCGACTGAGGAATGACCTCCCAAAGATGTCCATGTTCAGATCCCTGGACCTGTGAATGGGTTCCCTTCAGGCACATGGGATTTTGCAGATATGATCGAGTTAAGGATCTTGAGGGGGAAATCATCCTGGATGCCCCTGGTGGGGCTGATGAAATCACACGGTCTTTCTAAGAGTGAGGCAGGAGGCCCTGCAATGAAGGAATCAGAGGGAAAGAGAAGGAAAGACTTGAAGATGCTACCTTGTTGGCTTTGAAAATGAAGGAAGGGGGTCACGATGAAAAGGCGTAGGTGATCTCTTGGCAGCTGGAAAGGGCGAGGAAACAGATTCTCCCTCCAGAAGGAACACAGCCCTTGCAAGACCCATTTCAGACTTCTGACCTTCAGGTGGGAAAGATAATAACCTGTGTGTGCTGTTTTAAGCTGCCACATTTGTGATAACTGGTCATAGGACCCCTAGGAAAGAAACATGGAACCCTCCAGAGAATACTCAGAGAGTTCAGGGTTAGAGACCAAGCTTCCAGATCAGCTGAATCACCAAGTACTTGGGGTCCCTATCATCGGAGTCTCATTTTACTTTGGTGAAGTAACCAGTCCCTAGGTCTCCTCTGCTCTGACTCTATATTCTGTCATTTCACCACCCAGATGACACCCAGCCAGCTGGGGTGACGGAGGCAGGGGCTGTGGGGTCAACCTCAGCCCCTAAGGTATGATTTTCAAAAGGAGAAATCTGACCTTTGTCCCTAGGTCCTGGCATAGAGCTTTCAAAACCTTGGGAATTTCCTGAGTGATGGGGTGTCTCTGTTATCCTTAAGAGGAGTCTCTTTTGACCACACCACAGTTTGTGGTAATGAGGTGACTCTTGCTGGACCCCAGGTGCTTTCCAGTCCTGTGATTTCAATTTTTTTTTAATGTTTATTTTATTTTTGAGAGACAGAGAAGGAGTGGAGCAGGGTCAGGGAGAAGGAGACAGAATCCGAGGCAGGCTCCAGGCTCTGAGCTGTCAGCACAGAGCCCGACACAGGGCTTGAACTCAGAAACCGTGGGATTCTGACCTGAGCCGAAGTCGAACACTTAAGCGACTGAGCCACCCAGTTGCCCTTCCAGTCACGTGATTTAAAGGGTTAGACCCTTCAGTCTCAGGCTTGCTCAGGCCTCCTGGAAGAAAAAACAGCTGGAGACTGAATTCAACCTAGTGGCCAACGATTTCATCACTCGTGTCCAGGTAATGGAGCCTTAGCAAAAATTTTGGACAGGGAGACCCAGAAGACAGCTTCCTGGTTGGTGAACATTTACAGGTACAGGCAGGGTGGTGCACCCCAGCCTTTACAGGGACAGAAGCCCCTGCACACAGGACCCTTTGGAATCTTGTCACCTTATAAATCTCTATATGTCGCTCTTCATTTGTATCCTTTATGATAAAAGATACACATTCATGTGATAAATTAAAGCAAATTTCAGACCATGAATCACTTCCAAATCCTCCTTCCTCTTACCCCTGAAATGCCTTTGTGAAAACCTAGGGTCCTACTGAGTAATTGAAAGGCCACTGGCCTAGGTGATCTGGGATCCCCTTTTCTCTGAGGCAGTGCTGTTCTGTGCTCTCAAAGTCTCATCAACACAGATCTGATTTCCCCGAAGGCCAGTGGCCCCTTCCTGTCTCAAGCAGCTGCAAGGGGAACCAATGGGGAAGTAAGCAGCCTCTTGACTGAGTTGGAAATGAGCCCTTGCTCCTACTCAGGTTCTCCCCGCACACCCCCAAGGTCAAACCTGTGTGGTCACAGAGAGCCAGCTCTTTATGATCTGAAATAAAATAAATCCTGCTCTTCTCTCCTCCCCCATACAAGGCAGCAGCATACTCTGGCCCTATCTCTGGTAATATCAGGTTTATAAGAACAGTTTCTCACTTTTATTCATTTGAGAATTGAATTAGCTTTCACATTTGCTTCCTCAGCTTCAAAGAACATCTCCAAGCCATCATTTACCACACTATTAAATCGAGGAGCATCTTGTCGGTACATCTGATAATTTGATTCTGAGTGATGTTTGTGTTGTTGCTAAGCATTTTAGCCGGCAACAATAACGTTACAAATGTATGGCTGGGCCTTTTAACTACCAACTCAAAAGAGATTTCAACAACTGCATGTAGCACTGGTAATGAAGAGACTAGATTACTTTAAAAGTTATTATGTTTCAATAGGAGGAACCGGATTCAATTTAAAGATACTCCCAGGTCTGGCCAAAGTAACATGTTTAGTTTCTCATGTGAAACTAGGTAAAAATCGGATGTCGCAGCAGCAGGAAGAATGTCAAGTCCCAGCATATTAAGTAGGTACAGGATTGGCAGCGTAAATTTCCCTGCTTAGTCCAACCTTGTAGATAAGACGTGCCAAGAGTTATAGGGTAGATGGTAAGAACATAGGATTTAGACCCCAGAGAAGGAGGTTCAAATCCCAGCTCTGCTGCTGGCACAAAGCACCTATAGTATTCCATATTCCTCATTTTCCTCTCCTGTAAAATTAGGAAAATAATAATAATGATTTTAAAATAATAATGAGTTGTAGAAGGGATTGCTGTAGATCAAGATTTCTTAACCTTGGTATTTCTTATTATTATTATTATTATTATTATGGTTGTTTTTTTAATGTCTATTTATTTTTGAGGGAGGGAGGGAGAGAGAGAGACGGGGGGGGGGGGTGGGTGGGTACAGAATCAGAAGCAGACTCCAGGCTCTGAGCTGTCAGCACAGAGACCAACGTGGGGCTTGAACTCACAAACTGAGATCATGACCTGAGCTGAAGTCGAATGCTTAACCGACTGAGCCACCCAGGAGCCCCAACCTTGGCATTTCTTAACCTTGGCATTATTGACATGTGGGTCTAAACCATTCTCTGTTGTTGTGGGGACCCATCCTGTGATTCAAGGGATGTTTAGTTGAACACCTAGGCTCTACCCACTAGCTCCAGAAGCAGACCCTTTCCTCAGTGACAGTCAAAATTGTGTCCAGCCATTGCCAAATGTCACAGGGGGCAAAGTCACCCTGATGGAGGACCATTGGTTTAGATCATGTTTTCAAAGCTCTTAGATGGTGCCTGACAAGCTATAAGGGCTCAGGGATTGGCAAATGTTATTAAGATTTGTTTTTAAAAAACATCTGAGCAGGCCAAATCACTCTAATTAATGCTGGGTTGAGTGTCCTGTCCTCAGGTCTCTGCTGTACTTGCTAGACCACGATTGTCTGTGAATCTAGCTCAGGAGAACATCTGAGGAGATGTGAATTCTGCCAGCTTTTGTGTGACCTGACAGCCTGAGTTCTCTAATCTGCAGGCTTCTAATGCCGAAGTCAACATAGTCACCCTTTTGCTCAAAGCAGACTGTGATCTCTGTGGACAAGTGAGGTTGGCCAATGCAATGTGTCTTTCATCCATCCGTCTATCCGTTGATATATCCATTTACTTTTATAGAGTGTCTGTTATATGCCAAGTTTTGTGCTGAGAATTTGGAATACAGTGACTAAGGGCTAGTCTCTGTTTTCTATAAGTTATGGGGTAGCAGGAAACACAGAGAAGTAAAAAATGATTGTACCACAGAACTATGATGGAAGAAAAAAGAAAGAGAGAAAATAAGTTGGCCTTCAGCACAGCCTAGAATGTTAGGGAAAGATTCCTTCATGATAACTAGGTTTTTAAAATTTAGGACCTGGTTTTCCTCTCCCAAAACTGGTTGCAAGGATTTATCTCATATTTAAACCATTTACTTTTCAGATAAGAAAACTCAAGGATAAAGAGGAGGTAACTCTTATACAGAGAAACACATGAATTTGTACCAGAGTTGAGTTCAAGTTTCTTTACACATCAGGTTTCCTTGTAGGAGGGAAGTCAATACAGTAGAGTGAACATGGCCAGCAAAATGTTTTATTCCCTAGAGGAAAATCTGATGATTGCTCCCTGTCTAGTGGGGCATCCTGGAGTGTGTGTTTGACTGTTGAGAGACTAGGATGATCTGTGTTATATTTGTCCATTGCTGGATGTTTCAAAGAGAATGGATTTCTCAACAGGAGGAATCACTGGCATGAAGCGGTCTGCAAGCTCCTGTACACAGTTGAATGGGGCTGAGTGCCTCTCTCGCAGAGGCACTAAAGAGTATGAGTGAAAGTCTTTGTGTTTTAGAAATGTCTCAGCAGCACAAGGGGGGCACTTCGCTCCTCGTGAAACCCAGAAAATGGCCATGATCTGACAGATAAGGCTCTAATAAATGTTTGGTGTCTGAACAAATGAATGCATGAAGGATGAAGAGATGAATAAACAAGTAATTGAAACTTGAGGCAAAATGCCCTCCCTGTGTTTAGCACTAGGAGAGAAATGTAGAGTTCACCCATGGTTTTGTCTGTCGAGCCTTGCTCTTTTTCTGGAAACTGCCCCTCCACCTACAAATTCTGTTTGGTTTCCTTTTGAGGGACCATGTTCCCTGCATCTCCAGCCACTGTTAATTGGTCCCCATGTAGGCATGTGATCCAGAATGGACCAATCACAGTACACTACTCTGTACTGGAATCAGCTGATTGGCCCTAGAATGGGCACCTGACCCAAGCTAAGACATTGGGTTCATTCATGAGGACATTTGGACCATCACTAAAGGAAAGAGCTCGGTATCCCTTGGAGGACTGACATCATTAAGTAGAAAACTCAGGAGTTATCAGAGGCCAGTGGATTTTTTTATTGTTGTTGTTTTGTTTTGGAAAACCCATTGGTAGTGGGAGAGAAGAATAAGGAAATACGTAGACAAATGTCTACAGGAAATAAGAAAAGAATCACAGTATGTCTTGAATCCTTGGTTTTACAGTTCCTAAGAGCTCCCCCGAATTCCTGCCTTTACCTTGGCTTGGTTGTCTCATTGTTTCCTGAGATTCCTCAGCATCCTTATGATTCCACTTTCCCTTAAGCCATTTTGAGTTGTGTGTCTGCCCTTCGCAATCTGAAGAGTGCTGGCCGAACACACAGGCCAGACATCAAGATAAGTTCATTTCCTTTGCATGATTTGTCGCCAGTGTGGAGGATCTCGGGCAGGCACACACCGCTATGCTGTAAATCATAAACACAAGGCCCTGGCTTTGCAATAAAGCAACATTCTCCCTCCAGTGCATCCGGTATGCCTTTATAAGAGTAATAGATCAGAAGTTGCTTCGTAACAAAGATGCCAATATTATAGAAGCTCAAGATAGAGAATTTACTGGGAAGAGAATAGTGGTCTATTGACTTGCTACAAATGTTCTGGCTCTGCCGTTATTCAAATATTTCTATTGCCTGGAGCCCTGAATTTTTTTTTTCTCCACTCTGTGAACACTCATCTGTAGCTCCTAAGCGAAGGGAAGAATCTTTCAAGTAAGCCTCCTCTGCCTGTACTATGGTTTGTTTGTTTGTTTGTTTGTTTTTGTTTCTTGTTTTTTTGTAATTCAGTGTAGTTAACAAACAGTGTTATATTAGTTTCAGGTGTGCAGTATAGTGATTCATCACTTCCGTACATTACTTAGTGCTCATCAGGGTAAGTGTACTCTTAATCCCCTTCCCCTGTTTCACCCATCCTGCCACCCACCTCCCTTCTGGGAACCATCTGTTTGTTTTCTGCTTTTTAGTTTGTCTCTCCCTCTTTCTTTTCTTTCCTTGTTTGTTTTGTTTCTTAAATTCCACATATGAGTGAAATCATGTGGTATTTGTCTTTCTCTGACTGGCTTATTTTGCTTAGCATTATACTCTCCAGATCCATCCATGTTGTTGCAAATGGCAGGATTTCATTCTTTTTTATGGCTGAATAATATTCCATTGTATGTATAACCATACCTTCTTTATCGATTCATCTATCCACGGACACTTGAGCTGCTTCCGTAGTTTGGCTATCATAAATAATGCTGCTATAAACATAGGAGTGCATGTATCCCTTTGAATTAGTGTTTTCATATTCTTTGGGTAGTGTGATTCCTGATCGTAGGGTAGTTCTATTTTTAATTTTTTGAGGAATCTCTCCATACTGTCTTCTAGAGTGGCTGCACCAGTTTGCATTCCCACCAGCAGTGCATGAATGTTCCTTTTTCTCCACATCCTCGCCAGCAGTTGCTATTGCTTGAATTTTTGATTTTACCCATTCTGACAGGTATAAGGTGATATCTCATTGTGATTTTGATTTCCATTTCCCTGATGATGAGTGATGTTGAGCATCTTTTCATGTGTCTCTTGGCCATCTGGATGTCTTCTTTAGAGAAATGTCTGTTCATATCTTCTCATTTTCAATTGGATTGTTTGTTCTAGTTCTGTGAAAACTGCTATTGGTATTTTGATAGAGATTGTATTAAACGTGTAGATTGCTTTGGGTAGTATAGACACTTTAACAATATTTGTCCTTCCAATCCATGAGCATGGGATATCTTTCCATTTCTCTGTGTCATCTTCAATTTCTTTCATCAGTGTTTCAGAGTTTTCAGATACAGGCTTTTACCTCTTTGTTTAAGTTTACTCCTAGGTATGTTATTATTTTAGGTGCAATTGTAAATGGGATTGTTTTCTTAGTTTCTCTTTCTGCTGCTTCATTATTGGTATATAGAAATGAAACAGATTTCTGTATATTGATTGTATATCCTGTGACTTTACTGAATTAATTGATCTGTTCTAGTAGTTTTTTGGTGGAGTCTTTTGGGTTTTCTATATGTAGTATCGTGTCACCTGCAAATAGTGAAAGTTTTGCTTCTTAATGATTTGGATGCCTTTTATTTGTTTGTTGTCTGATTGCTATGGGTAGGACTTGCCGTACTATGTTGAATAAAAGTGGTAAGAGTAGACATCGTTGTCTTGTTCCTGACCTTAGGGAAACAGCTCTCATTTTTTCCCCATTGTGTGTGATGTTAGCTGTGGGTTTTTCATGTAAAGCCTTTATTATGTTGCGGTATGTTCCCTGCAAACCCTTTGTTGAGGATTTTTATCATGGATGGATGTTGTACTTTTGTCAAATGCTTTTTCAGTATCTTTTGAAATGATCATGTGGTTTTCATCCTTTCTCTTATTGATGCGATGTATCACATTGATGCCTGCACTATTTTGAATTAATGCTACATTGTGGAAATGGCTGTTCATGATATAATAGTTCATGGCAGTGAATAGCTTAAGTTGCCAATGAATCCACCTAGTCTGGATGCCTCTCTGAATGGAGATAAAATCAACCTTTATCTAATGCCAACCACTTTTCAGGGCACTGTCCAAATGTTATCTGTCATTTGATTTTCACATCCACACAGGGAAGTATTGGTCTTCCTAATTTGCAGGTGAGGAAACTGAGGCTCAGATGAGTTAAGGAAATTGTCCAGCTGGTCAGCTAAAGGGCAGGGTTTGGAAATTGGGTTGGTCTGTTCCACAGGCCATGTTCTTTGTTTGTTGAGATTCTTCAGGGATATAGAAATACTGCCTGGGAGAGATTCATCGCTTCTCAGCGTTAGGAGTCTTGGTTCATTTAAAGCACTTCTTCTTACTGAAATTTGAACACTATAGGGGAAGAAGGATCCAGGCACAGTCTGCGGGACCTGTAACAACGGAAGCTCTTCCTTACTCTTCTCAACATGGGAACTCTGTGCAAGGAACCTAAAGGTTTTATGAAATAATGGAAGAAAATGTTTGAATACCTATTATCCCATAATTCTGGTCACTGGCTTCTTCTCCCCATTGCTGCTAATATGGCCGTTCTTTCTCCCACTCAAGTGGGTTTAAAGCCCTGGAAACATTTTGCTGGCTTTTTTCTTTCTCCACATTTCTCCTTTGCACCCCATAGCCAAAATGGGACCTAAAAAAACTACAAATCTGCGTGGTATTGCTACTTTGCTTAAAACCCTTCTCACCATGGTGTCCCTTTGCTTTCGAAAGTATCCTGACTTTCGAATAAAGTCTAAGAGCCTGAGTGAGGCTTACAAAGACCTCCACGATCATCCAGGACTTTTCTTGCCTCAGCTGTCCAGCTGTCATTGTTTTGCTTTGCTCTTGCCGTGCCCTAACCCAATTGTATTTTCCTAGTTCCCTTCCTTCTCCCTCTTTGACCCCACCCCCTTCACCCCAGAAGTCCCAGTGGAAAGGTCTTTTCCTCTGAGAAGCATTGTCAGACCCTTGAGACCAGGTTACGCACCTGCTTTATGCTCCAGCGGCACCCTGGGCTTCGTCTTTTGTAACGCCACGTTAGTCCCTATTTTTCAACATCTGTCGTTCTTACTAAACTGCAGAAAGATGCGCGGCTCTTGTATTCCCAAAGGCAGCCCTGTACTTATCACCTGTAATCACCTGTCTTTTCTTCCCATAGAGAATCTTTGGTATTTGTTGTTTCCTTTCTATTTCTCATCATCCAAACCTTTTCATAGAATTCATTTCATTTCTGGATCTCTTCACTCCAATTCCTTGTGTGAGCTGGACGACCCATTTACCTTCTTAAAACACTGAACTTGAACATCCTTGCTCTGCAGTGTTCATTGACTTGCTTTTGTCTACCCCAAGTATGACAACATAATATTCATAACTTTTCAAATATGGTCCCAGCCTAGGTTTCCAGCTTTAATAGCCAGATTTTTCTTATGAGTCACAGTCCAGCAAGAGACTTTGGTTTTCTTTCTTCCTTTCCTTCTTCTTTCCTTCCTTTGCTTCTCTTCCTTGTACTTTCTCCCTGTCTCCCTTCCCTGCCTTCTCTTTCTCCCTCCCCATCTCCATTCCTCCCCTACATTCATCAAGTAAAGAGTTTAGCAATGGACATCTACTTTGGTGATTATTAACCCCAGCTGCACAAGAGATTTAACTTTTTATGGATGCCTGGACCTCAGTCCCCCCCCCCCCCCGCACCCCTTCCCTTCAGAGAGTCCTGTTTACTTAGCATGGGGTTAGATCGTGCATCATAATTTTTTTAAAGCTTCCTAAGTGATTCTGAAGTTCACTTGAAATTGAGAACCATGTATCTACATTTACCAGGCATACTGGATCGGTTTCTTTCCTCATGGAGTTTCCAGTGCAGTAGGCTGTGGAGTGGTGGTTTTTAATGGGGACACTTTTGCTTCCCACCCATCCACACAGGAGACCTTTGGGCAGTATGAAGACATGTTTGGCTGTCACAACTCAGGGAGGGGTGCTTCTGGCATCTGATGGGTAGAGGTCAGGGGTGCTGCTAAATATCCTTTATTTATTTAAAAAAATTTTTTAATGTTTATTCATTTTTGAAAGACAGAGAGAGACAGAGCACCAGCAGGGGTGGGGTGGAGAGAAAGGGGGACACAGAATCTGAAGCAGGCTCCAGGCTCAGAGCTGTCAGCACCAGAGCCTGACGCGGGGCTCTAGCTCACGAACCACGAGATCGTGACCTGAGCCAAATTCGGACGCTCAACCAGCTGAGCCACCCAGGCACCCCTTCTTTATTTATTTTTAATGTTTTATTTATTTTTGAGAGAGAGAGTGCAAGCAGGGGAGGGTACAGAGGATATGAAGCTGGCTCCGATGCGGGGTTCAGACTCACACACTGTGAGATCATGCCCTGAGCCAGTCAGATGTCCACTGACTAAGCTACCCAGGAGCCCCTAAATATCCTTTAATGCACAGGACAGCCCTGTCCCCCACACAACAAAGAATCATCTGGACAAAAATGTTAATAAATCCAAGGCTGAGAAAACCTACTCTTGAAGGAAGAGTCATTGGTGAAATAATCATGCAAATAAAGTTTAATTTACTAACTGAAATGAGGCATATAAAGCTAAATATGGGGTGACAGTGTGTGAGAATCACAGGGAGATCTCAACTAGCCTGGTGACACTGTACTTCCTGAGGTAGAGATCTGAAAGAAGGGTATAAATTAATCACTACATGAAGGGGTTGAGATGGGGCAGGGGCCATTTCAGGTGGCCTCCCCAGCATATCTGAGGCTTTGGAAAATTCATATAACTTAGAGAACATCCACTGTGCTGGAGTGCAAAGAAAGGAAAGTAGGTAAGAATTTTAATCTAGATCATCAGAGCAGTGGGAAACATGGAAAGGCAAGAGGGTATCATTATCACCAGATTTGCATTTGAAAAAGTTCATTCTAGTTGGCAAGTGGAAAATGATTGGAATGGGGTAAAAGTGGATGTCCTGAGTCTGGGCGAGGCCTGACACTGGGGCATTGGGTGGGAGAGATACTTGGAGGAGATACTTGGGGTAAACTTGACGCTTTTAACTTATTCTTGTACTTTTCAGCCTCTAGGTATTTGATGACACCATTTTCTTTCTTTCTCTTTTTTTTTAATTTTTTTAATGTTTATTTTTGAGAGAGAGAGATAGAGTGGGAACGGGAGAGGGTCAGAGAGAGAAACGCAGAATCCAAAGCAGGCTCCAGGCTCTGAGCTGTCAGCACAGAGCCTGACCCGGGGCTCAAACTTACAAACCGTGAGATCATGACCTGAGCCAAAGTCAGATGCTTAACCAAATGAGCCACCCAGGCACCTCTACACCATTTTCTTTAACTGGAAATACTCTCCCTGTCTATTTGAAACCCTAGCCATTCTTTCCCTACATCCCAAGCCAAACAAAAATCGAAAAGAAACTTCTTACTTACCTTAGTGTCATTGCCTTTGAAATTCTGGGATTCTTTGTACCTTTGAAACAAGCTTTTACTTGTGATGTACAATTTATGTACATTGGGTTTATCTTCCTTATAAAAAGGTAAGGTCTTTGACAGCTGAAATCTGTCTTATTCATCTTCATTTCCTGCACATTTTTCTAGATGTTTAGTTAAGGACTATTTGGTGACGAGAAACAGAATCTTCTCAGACTAACTTAAAACAAGAGTTTCTTTGAAGGGAGACAAGGGTATAGCAGACATTCTTTCTTGTTACCTGCCCAACATCCATCTTCTGGGAACAACACCCCAGTGTGCCTTTGGGTGGTGTCCCTTTGCTTTCTATCCCTTCGTGCTCATGATTTGGGTGAGGCTGATGCCTCTTCACAGTGACTTCTAAGGACGGACTGATTGGTCAACATGTTCCACTCAGTGGCTTAGCTCCTTGGTGGTTGTGACCTAAACTATTCGATGAGCATCAGTCTCCCAATTTTTCTAAACCTACTGGAAGTGAGGGGGCACTTTCTCCATTGTGGTTGCAAAGCCAGAACTTCTGAGAACATTTGGTGAGCCCATCTGAGAAGGAAGCCAGCCGAGAGGAAGGCAGAAACAGGAGACAAAGAAGGAGAGCCCTGTTGACATTGAACACTTGCAGTCATCTGTCTCCGTACTGGCAGCACTATAAGCCAGTACACCCCCGTGTCTCTGGGACTTGCCACTAAAGGACACTGAGTAAAGCAATGGAATGTCATTCTGAATCCAAGGGCAGGGATTTAAGCCATGTCTCCCAGGGACCTGGAATCTAAGAGACCTGGTGTATAGCTCTACCTTAGGGGCATGGCTAGATAGGGGGACACGTGTGTCCCCTCTTTGTGTCTGAGGGTTTATCTGCCTCGTCTTTTTTCTCTCTCTGCATATCAGTGATGCCTTTTTTGAGCCATGCATGTCTCAGAATTGTGTGGCTCTTCAGTGCAGTGCCCATTAGCAGCCACATAGAGTGCCTGAGCCACATTCTCAGTCTCTAAAGCTTATGTAGACTTAGACTTCGTTTCTATCCTTGGCCCAACCTGTGGTCAGGGGGCACAACCACAGGCTCATTATCCTCTCTGCAGGCTCTGTGGGAGCCCACCAAAAGATTGGGAGTGGGGGTACAGCATGCAAAGTGATTAGCATGCCAGCTACATGATTGACCCCAATAGTAAGTACAGATGGAAAGCATTCAGAATTGCACCAGCTTCAACACCAGAGCCTACTGCTTGAAATATCAAGTGATCCCTCCAGCAAAGGGGAGGGCTGTATCCTGACATTATTATGAGTCCCGGATAAACTCCAATTACAGCTTCCTTTTGCCATATCCAAGACCCAAAGTTCCATCTGTCTTTGGAGATGTGCATACCAAACACAAGAACCAAGCTGGATTCCCAAACATGGTGCCTTGACCATTCCATACCTGTATCCCTCATCTGTGGCGGAGGTGTGCAGGCCCCCGTTCAGCAGGGGTGCAGAGACCTTGTCCAATCTCTGGTTAAGAACATTTCCCAGTCTAATGGTCTTATCTGTTTCCTTGAAAAGGAAAAAATATTATGGGGCAGTTACAGAATCCCTGATAACAGATTTTCCGAGGAATCCTCCATAATAGTCCTTGGGAGCCCGAAGTCTCTAGAGCGGGCATAGGGTAGGACCTCAATAACTGTAAGCATCTTCTGTGTATACCTTTTAGTCCTAATATTTCATGATCCCACCTAGGTCACTGGGAATGTTGTTGGGATGAGAGCAGGGACAGGATATGATGCCAGTGTCATATTCTCTCTTTGCTTTGAGCTGGAGAATTTTGCTTGCCTGCCTTCTCTCCTTCCTTCACAGTGTCTCTGGAGGTCCTGCATGTATGGGCTGAAATTTTCTCTCCCAACCTGCTTCAGAGACTGCCAAAGAATCTGGATGGAGGGGCTGCAGAACCGGGGATGAATTGCCAGTCTCTAAAGTCGATACCTGTTCAGAGGCTACCCTGAAAGTGAATGATTACTGGCGGGGATAGCTTGCTGAAATGGGCTGATGAATTGGGACCCATACAGTCACAATAAAGATTGTGATGCTGTTAGGAGACCAGATTAGATTTTTCTGGACTGCAATAGGCTGCAATCATCTTGTTATGTCAGCTTGTTTATTGTTTTGGGTCCTGACTTATTTTCTCAGTGCAAGGTGCATACAAAATAACTCTGCTGTGAGCACTAAAATTATTTGGGTAGGAGACTTGAATCCCACTAGTGTCCCCCATTAATTAGTAGAATGGGTCATCCTAAGGGGACAGTTACCCTGTATTATTCAGGGATGCCTTATCATGGTAGAAATTTCACACCCGGTAAATTGCTAATGAAAATGTCATACTCCCGCTGAGTTTACCTGACATACTATTTATCTTGCCACTGCCATTAGAGATAGAATTACTGTCAGATTTACTACAAAAAACAGAATTGATTTTTAATTAGGGTTTCTAGAACTAAAGGTTAAAGATGGTTTAAAGAAGGGAAGCTGTGGTTTTCTCCGTAAGTATCCCAGAGATTGCTTCCTTAGCCTGGTGAGAGGCCAGAGCATCATCTGCACGGATGATGTTTCACGGTTAACCCTTTATACTTCCCATTGGTACAGGAATGTACACAAACTCCTGTCCATCCCTACCTCCATCCCTTTTGCCAGCCATGGGTGTCAGAGTGTCAAAGTAGAACAGATTGCTTTGGTTTGTGTAACAAGGGTTGCTAAAATTGCAATCTTTCCTTCACAGGCGATTCGGGGAATACTCCGATAACCTCATGCAGGCATTTCATATACAGGCAATTATAGGAAGATAGATTAGAGTGTCCACAAGAATTATAACTTCCCTTTGCCTGATTTATAAGCCTTATCCTTATTTTTTATAATACCATTTATAACATCAACACCATCTAGACAGCTGTCTACGGGAGTTGGCTTCTCCAAACCATATGCTGGTGCCCGGCTGGCATGGGAGAAAAGATCCTGGAGGCAAGGTCCGTGGGAGAGCTGATCTAAGGGAGAGGTTATGATAAGCTCAGGTTCTGGGGTCAGGCCTGGCTGTGTCCCAGCTCTGCCACTCGTGAGCTGTGTGATTGTGGGCAAGTGGCTTAACCTCTCTGAGCTTTAGTTTCCTCTTCTGTAAATATGGAGTGACAGTCAGTACTTACTACACTGCAGGATTGTCATCTGCAGTAAATGAGCTGAATCTTGTAAATTGATTAGCATTGTACAGGATACATCGTTAGCATTCAGTAAATATTAGCTATCTTGAGAAAAGCAGAATACAGTGATAGAAATCAGACCTAAAACCTTAGGGGGTTTCAGGGGGGGGGGAAATAATTCATTCTCCCAAATATCTGTTCATTTGTATGATGTCAGCAGACACCCACCTCAGATGTAGTCCCAATTATTTTTGCCATGGTGGAAAAAACTCTTTCCACTGCCTTTTCTTCTCTCTTCCCTTAATGTTCTCCAGCTCTTTCCCTGTGGCCAGGCTGAGTGCCGACTTGGCCATCATTAGCCTGTCCTTTCTCACCCTGGTGCTCGTCACATGGAGCCTGGGTCCCTGGTGACCTCTCCCTGTGGTTTCCAGTCTGTGAAGATGAGAATGAGACACTGGAGAAGACAAAGGGCGTCCACTGCCCTCAGCATTATGAGTTAGAAAGCACTGATGCCCTGGGGCAGCAGGAATACTGTGACAACCTCCACACTGCCCTTTGGCTCCTTTCCCATAGGAAGCTACTACGGCTTGCCCCGCCTGACAAGTTCTTTATGCTTTAAACAAAAGAGATTATTGGAAGGAAAGACATGAGTGTCTCAAAGTGGTATTTTGGTACAAAAGGATGTCTTAAAATAGCATCCTTACGCTTCCCATTGGGGCAGGAAGGACCTGAGGAGAGAGAACATTAAGTCTGGAAAAGCCAAAATGATTGCTGGGCATTATCGTCCCCTGATGGGTAAGAGGGCTCTCTTTGAGAAGTGGCCAGGCACTCTGGCTGATGGGCTGCTGGGAGAGGAGGGGACCCCGTGATTAAGTAAAGGGGGGGATGTGCCCTCACAGAGGACAGCACCAGTTAGACCCAGCAGGCTGGAGCTGGTTTAGGCAGTAGGAAGAGAAGAAGGGGAATGGGGTTGTATCGTTACTCTCACACCTGACTTGAGACCCTAGAAAGAGTAACAGGGAGGCCCTAAGTGACCGGTCGATGGCTTCTCTCTGGGACCCCAGCCTCTGCTTCTGCGTGCCCTCTCCCTGTTGTCAGATGCATACATCGAGTCCCCTCTGTGTTTCCTGCCCACCAAAGGACAGGTGACTGGTAAGTTTTAATGGCCAATCTAGAGGTAAGACGGATTCCCTAGGGGATACAGAAGAAGGGAATTGCATGGCACATCCCACTGTAAGCAACTTAAAACTCCAAGTAGACATGTCTGTTCACCAGATTCCATCTCTGAGAAAGTCTTTCTCTCTTATTATACACCAGGGATCAGTAAACTTTTTCTTAAATGGCCATATATAATAAACATTTTAGGCTTTGCAAGCCAAGAGGCAAAATCAAAGGTATCACATAGGCACTTATCTAACCATTTAAAATATAACCATTAAAAACTGTAACAACCATTCCTGGCTCGGGGGCCATAAAAAATAGAGCTGGATTTGGCTTGTGGACTGTAGTTTGCTGACCTCTGTCCCACATAATTCTCAAATTTCCGCCTCACCATTTTGCACTAATATACCTGAGGCACTTCACATTCTCAGCTCTGCCCCAGCTTGTGTCCAAGACAAACCCAATCCCCCTTAAAACAGTCAGTCCTCACATAGTTAATGGGCTCCAAACAGTTAACAGGAACACACTTGTTTGAAAATGATCAGGGTTATGGATACTTTTTTTTTTTTACCCTGTCATATGAGAAAAGATTGGGGACATTGGTCAAAAGGGACCAGCATCTCAGGGTTTCTGCCCATGAGTCAGTGAAATTAGGTCATGTTTCAAAGTGAGGGTAATGCCTCTTGGTCCGCTCTAAGGGGGACAGGTCCAGTGATTTGTGGAGGAGAGCGAGACCCACTATTGCTATATCCGTGTTTATGTCCAGCTCAAACACGAGGTACATCCATCCATGGGGCAAGATAAGACCCCTTAATGCTGGACTTATTTTTCTTCAGAACCCTTCCAAGACAAATCACCCAGCTACCAAACTACAGAGAAGTCTGGACGTCTGCAGGTGTAGCAGTCAGCAACAACTCACTCATGTATTCATTCATTTGTTCAACAAACATTTATTAGACACCTGCTGTCTTCAGAGATTAAAAAATAAGCAAATGCAACCAGTGAATTCTTGTGGAGCTCAAGTCTAGGTGGGGAAAGAGTTGCTGAAATGGGCAAATGAGAAGAGTCCATTTAGACCAGAAAAATCCTGTGAATGCAATGACATCTGCCCATACTAACCTGTGAGAAGGTGGGAGTAAATGGGAGGCACCTTCCCAAACTGGGGAGGAAAAGAAAGGCTTCCAAAAAAAAAGGGATAGTTAGTCCAGGTAGTCCAAAAGGCAGAGATGAGGGATAGTGCCCAGGACAAGGGCAAGCCTATAAAAGCTTAAGAGAACATAGTATCTCTAAGAAACCAAAGTATTTGGGGTAGAAGGAGTATTTGCACTGTATGTGTGTGCATTGGGATGGGGACAGTGCCACAACAGTGGCAAAAGATCAGGCTGAAAGAAAAAAAGGAAAGAAGGGAAGAGAAAGAAAACTGAAGGCCCTCTCTGCTTTACTTAGCATTTGTCCTTTCTGCTCAAAGCAATGAGAGACCACTGAGAGACCTAAACAGAAGAATGCCACTTTTGTGTTATTAGATGTGAAAAATGCACAAGTCTTACTGCCCTGTGGTGGCCCAAGCAAGTCTCATCAGAATGAAGGTCAGATTTCTGAGCGTGCACTTCAAGGACCTTTGCAACTTGACATTTCCAGTCTCTCCTCCCCTCTGCCATGCATCTCCAGTGGTACAACATTTACTCCTTCCCTCAACATGTCAGTCACTTTGTGTTGGTTATCTATTGCTGTGGAACAAACAGTTAACAGCTTAAAGAAAAAATTTACTATCTCAACTGGTTTCTGAGATCAGGAATCCAGGATGCCTTAGCTCGGTGGGTCTGGCTCAGAGTCTTTCATGAAATGGTAGTTAAGATGTCAGCTGGGGTATCACTCATCTGAAGGCTTGACTGGGGCTGGAGGAGCTGATTCCAAGATGGCGTACTCCATAGCAGTTGACTGAGATGCCTCAGCTCATTACTGGCTGCAGGCAGGAAGCCTCAGTCCTCACCCTGTAGACTTCTCCACAGGGCTGCATTTGTGTTCTTGTGACTTCCCCTGAAAAAAACAATTCAAGAGAGAAAACAAAGAGGAGGTCAAAATACCTTCTGTGACCTAATCTTACACATCCCAATTGTATCTACCGTATTCTGCTTATTAGAAACAAGTCGCTAAATTCTTCTCATTCTCAAGAAAATAGGAATTATGCTTCAACCCTTTAAAGGAAGAGTATCAGGGCGCCTGGGTGGCTCAGTTGGTTAAGCGTCTGACTTCAGCTCAGGTTATGATCTCTAGGTTTGTGAGTTCAAGCCCCACGTCAGGCTCTGTGCTGACAGCTTAGAGCCTGGAGCCTGCTTTAGATTCTGTGTCTCCTCTTATCTCTGCCCCTCCCCTGCTCACACACTCTCTCTCTCTCTCTCACTCTCTCTCTCTCTCAAAATAAATAAAAATAAACTTAAAGGGGTGCCCGGGTGGCTCACTTGGTTGAGTGTCCAACTTCGGCTTAGGGTGATGATCTCATAGTTTGTGGGTTCAGGCCCCACGTCAGGCTCTGTGCTGACAGCTCAGAGCCTGGAGCCTGCTTCGGATTCTGTGTCTCCTCTTCTTTCTGCCCCTCCATGCTCATGCTCTGTCTCTCTCTTTCAATAATAAATAAACATTAAAAAAAAATTTAAAGGAAGAGTATCAAAGACTTTGTGGGCATATTTCAAGTCCACACATCATTTAATGTTGATGTCCCTTTCCCGAAGCTAGTAGTTCTCAGCTGCGGATAATTTTTGCCCCTCTCCCCCTGGGGGACATTCGTCAACATCTGGAGACGTTTTTGGCTGTCACATGTGGAGGGGAGTGGTCTACTGACATGCGGTGCTAGAGGCCAAGGATGCTGCTGAACATTGTGCAATGCCCAGGGCAGTCCCTCACAACAAAGAATTACTCAGCCCAAAGTGTCACTAGTGCTGAGTCTGAGAAAACCTGGCCCGAGCCGTTAGCTCTGTGACTTTGGGCAAATTAAGTATTCTCTGTAAGCCTCAGTTTCCTCAGCAATAAGATAGTGAGATGATATAATCCATCTGGTAGAAACATGAGGGAAAGCATGTAAAATACTTATATAGTCAATCAGAGGAGAGCCTTCTCTGTGCCAGGCCCTGGGCTAGATACAGGGAACTTGGAGGTGAACTAGCCAGGTGTGTGCCTGACTTTGTAGCGTTATGTATTTGGAGCTTTAATCATAACACCGGTATTTTAGTGTGATTTATCACACACTGGTCGTTGTTCTGTTTATCTGTGAGAATCTTGGAGAGAGGAGCGGCTCTCTCTCCCTGTCCAGCCCACCTCAGTGCCTCGCAACATGTTTCACACTGACAATGTACTCCATCATGCTCGTGGGATTGCTTTCCACCCGCTCGCTTCTTGAAATGACTACTTTTTATATGATTTTAAGGTGCCGGAGATTGTAAAACGTACAATTTTTTTTAATAACAGCTTTCAATTTTGTCGGGGGGGGGCGGGTGGGAAACACTATTAACTGTATGTTTCAATTGTGAGGCACACCCTGATTTGAGAAGTGTTAAAATTTAAAAAACAAATGTGCCTCACAAAATTGGGGAAATAATGGTGACGTTCTTTGTTTGTGTCCCATACTACTAATTTTGAGTAAAAGCAGCCTGTGTGCCAGTCCTGCCATTATTCTTCCTACGGAGGTGGTGTTAGCCTCGGCATATTAGTTTTCTCTTGCTGTTGTAACAGATTGCCTTCAGTCATGTGACTTAAACAATGCATATTTATTATCGTACAGTTCTGCAGGTGAGAAGTCCGAGGGAGATTTCACTGGGCCAAAGTCAAGGTGTCTACAGGGCTGTTTTTCTTCTCGAGACTTTGGGGGAGGAGTCTGTTTCCCAGCCCTTCTCCAGCTTCTAGTGTTTACTTGCATTCTGTGGCTCACGGTCCCCATTCTGCATCTGGAAAGCCAGCAATGGAAGATTAAATCCTTCCCTGTCTTCCATAATCACTTCCCCCTCTGCCTCCCTCTTCTACTTTTAAGGATCCTTGTGATTACATTGGACCCATCTGGAGAATCTGGGCTAATCTCTCTGCCTTAAAGTCAGCAGACTAGCAACTTAATTCTATCTGCAACCCTGATTCCCCTTGGTCACCTCGCCTTATATATTCACAGATCCCAAAAGATTAAAACCTGGGTGTCTTTGGGGGGCATGGTTATTCTGCCTACTATGGTCAGTGATACCAAGAGAATTGCAAAATCCCTTTAGACATGTAAAGTTAGTCCAAACCACATCTCATGACATAGGGAAGTTTGAACATTATGTATAATGTTTATGTATATGTATAATTATACATTATCCAGTTGGATGGGTGAATTCCAGCCACTGCTTTCAAATGGCGGGATCCAGAGAAATATTGCATATCTGTGCTCCTTGCCCCTGGGTGAGTGAGATTCAATCCCTTTCTACATAAGCAAACGGAACCTATAAACCTCAATTTGGCTACTCCACTGTTCCAACATAACATTGCTCAGTGTCGTGAAACGTGACTCTTCAAAAATCTATTATGTGACAAGCCGAGTAGTTTATGACACAAATATTGTATTTTGCACACTTCATTTGCAGTTAAATTATTGAACATCTGACAGCACAGGCCACATTCCGTTTCTTAGTGCAAATCCATTAGAAGGTATTTTGTCGTTGTTGTTGCTGCTGTTAAATTAGGGCTTTAACATTTCCAGACGTGAAGAGTGAATGTATTTTACAATGATTAAAAATCATTTTGTAATTAGATTTGAATGAATAGGGAGTTATTGGAAAAGCTCAGCCTAGTGTTAGCTTCTTAAGGAACAATTCCAGGGCACATGTCTTGATGGTGTCTGCTGTTGTAGTCATTTGGCAATTACATAAAAGAGGAAATTAAGGCCAAAGGGGAAACAACCAAAGAGAGTGGAGATCTGGGAGGCAAATCTCCAGGAAGAGTTTAATATGGAATCACTTCTTGAGATAGGTCTGTCTTTGGATTTTTAAAATCCTGAACTTCCCTGTGCTGTCAGTGATTAGGCCATTTGTATTGCCCACAACCAGGGTCGTAACATCAAAGTCTGTTAGGGCTAGGCATTTAAAGCAAATGAAATAAGTGATGCCGGTGCATTATGGTATATTAGGGAGGGGTGGGGACTGTGGAAAATTGCAAAGCACTTGCCTTCTCTAAATGGGTAACTGCTCCTCAGCTCCCACTGATTTTTTTTTAGAAGAGTGTGGGAGACCAGTCTTGCCAAATTTTCCAGCTTTTCACAAGAAACCAGGATTCTTTTTTTCCCAAGTTTTTATTTAGATGTATTTATTTTATTTAAATTTATTAAATTAGTTAACTTACAGAGCAATATTAGTTTCAGGTGTAGAATTTAGTGATTCCTCACTTACATATCACACCCAGGGCTCATCACAAGTACCCTCCTTATTCCCCATCACTGATTTCACCCATTCCCCCACCTTCTGGTAACCATCAGTTTGTTCTCTGTAGTTAAGAGTCTGTTTCTCGGTTTGTTTTTCTTTTTCCCCCACTATGTTTATTTGTTTTGTTTCTTAAATTACACATATGAGTGAAATCAAATGGTATTTGTCTTCGATTGACTTATTTCACTTAGCATAATACACTCTAGCTCGCTCCATCCACATTTTTGCAAATGGCAAGATTCCATTCTTTTTTATGGCTGAGTAATATTCCACTGTATGTACATATCACATCTTCTTTATCCATTCATAAGTCAGTGGACATTTTGGCTCTTTTCATGAAATTTGGCTGTTATTGATAATACTGCTATAAACACTAGGGTGCATGTATCCCTTTGATTCAGTATTTTTGTATCCTTTGGGTAAATACCAAGTTCTGTATCCTTTGGGTAAATAGCAAGTAGTTTAATTGCTAGATCATAGGATAGTTCTATTTTTAACTTTCTGAGGAACCACTGCCCCCATACTGTTTTCCACAGTGGCTGCACCAATTTGCATCCCCACCAACAGTGCAAGAGGGTTTCCCGTTGTCTGCATCCTCGTCAACATCTTTTGTTTCCTGTGTTGTTAATTTTAGCCACTCTGACTGGTATGAGGTGTTTTGTTCTGCATTTCCCTGATGATGAGTGATGTTGAGCATCTTTTCATGTGTGTGTTGGCCATCTGTATGTCTTCTTTGGAAAAATGTGTATTCATGTCTTCTGCCCATTTATCAACTGAATTATTTGTTTTTTGGGTGTTGAGTTTGATAAGTTCCTTATAGATTTTGGATGCTAACCCCTTATCAAGTATGTCATTTGCAAATATCTTCTCCCATTCCACAGGTTACCTTTTAGTTTTGTTATTTCCTTCACTGTGCAGAAGTTTTTTATTTTGATGAAGTCCCCAATAGTTTATTTTTGCTTTTGAAGAAACCAGAATTATTGATTTTTATTTAAGATCTTTAGATTGCAAAATACAGACTATTACTACAAAAATAATTTTTTAACTATTCACGTCAAACAAAATGCATGTATAGATCCAGGATAGCCCAGAGAACATTTGATTTAGATTTCTAGGTTCCAACATACTAATAAGCTATATGTAGTAGCTCGTTCAAAACTGCAAACTTTGAAGTGTGCACTGTAGTGCAATGAGGTATGGTTCACAGAATAGACTCTTAAACAGCCTATGAACAGAATTGCCTGTTTCAACCTTAGTTTGTGCATCTTTTAACTGTTAATGGCCTTGGGCAAGTTGCTTAACATCTGTCTTCATTTTGGTTTCTTCTCCAAAGAAAACGTAACTAATATCTATCTCATAAAGTTATTGTGAAGGTTTAAAATTAATTCCTATTTAATTCCAGTAGCGACTGAATGTGGGAAGTGTTTGTGTTGTTTTCTTGTTGTTGTTAATAATAAGGAAACTAAAAACTTCGTGTTCAGAGTTTAGGTGACCTTCCTCAAGGTCACATCGTGTGACTCTACATTGCCTCCTGTGGGTTGCTCCTGGTGAAGGTGTCATTGACCTTCATAATTGGTTTAAAAGTGGGACAAATCAGTGCACCTGACTGGCTCAGTTGGAAGAGTGTGCAACTCTTGATCTCGGGGGTTTGAGTTTGAGCTCTACGTTGGGTCTAGAGATTACTTAAATAAAAACAACTTTAAAAAAATGAGGGGCGCCTGGGTGGCTCAGTTGGTTAAGCATCTGAGTCTTGATTTTGGCTCAGGTCACGATCTCACTATCTCTCAGGTCACGTGAGCCAGCTTGGGATTCAGCATGGAGCCTGCTTGGGATTTTCTTTCTCCTGTCTCTGCCTCTCCCACACATGTGCGGAATTCTCTCTCTCTCAAAATAAATAAACATTTAAAAAATAAACTTATTTTAAAAAGTGGGAAAACTGTAAGCCCATGATTTGGATGCTAAGATGCCCAAAGCCTGTTTCATTAACACTTGATAAATAAACCACATGAATACAAATAAATGCCTTTTCCTCTCATTACTGGAGTTTAGAATAAGATTAGAAACAAAATCATATCACTTGTAATCCTTCAGTGACTCCCTGTAATCCTAAGAGCAAATTGTGATTATTTAGTATGGTTTTGGGGACCCTCCATGATCTGGCCTCTCCCTACCCCGGAACTCTCTGACTTACATTCTTTATTCCAGCTCTGCTGTATTCTCTCTGTGTCCAGGAGGCAGCATATCTTCTTTTGCCTCTAGGAATCGTATTCTTATTACCTTTGCCTGAAACACTGTTAGAAGCCTAGACCTGAGTGAATCACATTCTGTAGCTCAGGAAATATCATCCTATTTGGTCAAGGGATGGCCCTTGTTTTATTTTATTATTCATTTCTTTCTTTCCCTATACACCTCATTCCCAATATCATTTCCTTTGTTCACGTGTTTGATATATGTTTGTAAACATTGTAAAGTACACAGTTATTTTGATTGTGAGTGTATTTTTAATTAACATAAACAGCATTCTGTTATAAATCTCATCCTGAGGCTTTCCTCACTCAACACTGTTTTAAGGTCTGTCTGTATTTCTTTCTGTATATTTAGCTTGTGACTTCCTCATGCTGTATGATTTTCTTTAATCACTTTCATTTATCACATTTTAGTTATTCAGTTCTGGCCTAAGGATGGACACCTGGGTTGCCTTCTTGGTGTTAGAAAAAAACTTCAAGGTACAGACTCATCCCTTCGTGAATCGATGTGGCAACTCCTCTGGGATGTATACATAGGTGAGACAGATTGATAGGTAACAGGGCAGACACTAACCTAAGTTCACCAAGTCTCGCCAGCTAGCTTTTCCAAATGGTTTTGCCAGTTCACTCTCCCACCAGGAAGAAAGGAGAGTTCCTGGCTCCGTGCTTCCCGGCAATGGCCACCTGTCTAATGTTTTGCCATTCTGATGGGTAGGTGAGCACCTCGTTTTAATTTGCATTTCTCTAGTTATTGAAGAGTGGCAGCATCTCTTCCGATATCATAGAGTTACCCAGTTTTCTCCATATCTGAATCATCTGTTCATGTGTTTTTTTGTTTTGTTTGATCTTTCCCTTGGGTTTCCTATCTTTTCTTCATAATTTACAGGGGCTCCTTGTATATTCTGAATACCTAAACCTTTTTTGATTCTGGATGTTGTAAATGCCTCTCAGTGTCTCTCATGTTCACCTACCTCTTCCTGGGCTAGCTGACTCCAACTCATTCTTCAGCATCACCCTAGACATCCCTTCCTGCCTGAGCTTCCTGGGTTCTCTGTTATCTGTCTCATGTACACTCCCACAGCCCCCTGCTTCCCCTGTCATATTGCTCATCAATCTGTCAAAATCACCTGTTGGAGTCCCAGCTTCCCCAAAGTGATTTTGAGCTCCCTGAGGCTATAGATCACTTCTTGTTCATTGTGACATCTTCAGTTCCTGTATCAGGGCTTAGACTGAAGGGCCAGGACAAACATTTGTCAGATCAGTGAGAAGTAAACTCATCTATTAAATACTTCCTGTGCATCAGATTTGATATATGAGAATTATAGGCAGTGCTCCATTAAACTACCCCAGTGACCCTGCAGTGGAGGATTTGTTGTCCCCATCTTACAGATGAGGAAACAGAGCTGACGTACAGTCTGTGTTGTCGGGGAGATGGGTAACTATGAGCATTAGCTATTTTCAGCACTGGTTGTATTTTTACGACCCTGTAGCTCAAGCTGCCAAATTAGGGTTTTAGAAGCTCTTGCCCAAAGCATAATCATTTATTTGCCCTCAATTATTTTTCTTATTTTTTTGCTTAACATGGCTACAAGAATCCCATGTGGTCTGCCCTTCTCTCCAGCGTCAGTTCTCCCACCGTCACTGCCACCTCTTTCTCCCTAAGTCCCAGGAACACCTGATGCCCTTCTAGTTCCTCAGATGCTATTTCTTCTCTTCAGAGCAGCACTTCTCAACCCTCAGTGCAAATACAAATCAACTGGGGATCTTGTTAAAAAGTTCGGATTCTTGTTTTGCTAGATCCCAGGCGGGGTTTGAGACTTTGCATTTCCAGCAAGGTCCCAGGTGATGCTGATACTCTAAGACCATACTCTGAGCGGCTAGAATTTAGAACACTCTTTACTCTATCCTACCTCCCAACTGTTCATGCTTTGGAGCTCAGCTTAAATTCCACTGCCTCAGGGAATCTATCCCTAGTCAGACTAGACCAAGAAATATATCCTCACTGCACTCTGCCCTTGTTTTCTGAAGCTCTTACCACCATCGTATTAATGAGCCACCAGATGAATCATTAAGTGTCTGTCTCCCTAACTCACATACAAGCTTCGCGAGAGAGGGAACATCAGCAGTCTTTGTGTCTGAGCGAAACTTGCCAGTAATGGGATCTCAACAAATATGCGTGGATTAAAAGGACTGGAGATGAATGCCCTAACATTTGATTCAGAGGCCCCGTGATGGTGTGTTTTTCACCTCCTTTGGGCTACAGATCCCTCTGAGAATTTGGAGAACTCTATCCCCAGGAAAAAAACAAAAAAGCCTCTCCCAGAAAATAGGAGCATATCAGTAAGATTTTCCCCGACCATTGCCCTCCTTTTCAGAAGGTGGGCATTATTACGACCCTGTGTAAATATAATTGGGGCGCATCTCTTCTGGGCTCCAGCTGCCCCTTAGATCTTCCTTCCCTCCCTTTTATTTCAGTCGGTCTAATACGGAGGAGCACCATGGGGACTCCTACCATCAACACAGCATTTTTACTTTTTTTTTTTAAGTTCATTTATTTATTTTGAGAGAGAGTGCGTGTGAGTGGGGGAGGGGCAGAGACGGAGGGAGTGAGAGATAATCCCAAGCAGACTCCACACTGTCAGTGCAGAGCCTAGCTGGGGATCGAAAGAACCGAACTGTGAGATCACAACCTGAGCCCAAATCCAGTCGGATGTTTAACCCACTGAGCCACCCAGACGCCCCTGCAGCATCTTTACATCTAAATTCACTGCACAGGCAGTGGTGGAGAGCGCATAAATGTGGCCCCAGCAAGGCAGTGGTGTGTGTGCTCCTGGGGGAAGGACTAAGTCTTGCCAGATCCACACGTGAATTAGCCCAAATTAACTGAGACTTGACGTGAGCTAGAAATCACTTTACCTGGCAACAGGCTGGTCTTTCACTTGGGCTTTGGCAAATGAACCTGATTCTAGAGCATCTTAGAGACGGGCTTCTCTCATCATTTCTGTGCCTCTGCATCTCCTGGAGACAAATGCCTCGCTCAGGGGACTAGAGTGGATTTCAGGGATGGAGGCACCTGCTTTCACAGGCAGCTCACCAGAGTCTGAGACCTGTGGGCGAGAGAGTTAACTTCCCTGCACCTCAGCCTCCACATCTGTAAAATGGGTCCCGTCACAGTGTCCTCTGAAGTCCTGGGACATATTTTCAGTGCTGAAACAGTGTCTGCCATTGATACTGCTCTTGCTTTTAAACAGAAGCTTCCTCACTGTGTCCCACTGTCCCTCCTATAATAGAGCCAGCTTACAGGGGCTTGCTTTGCCCTTTTAGGCTGATTATCTAATTTTTTTTGCTCAATTCTCTCCTCCCCGACTTCTGGGGATGTAGTACATTATAATCTGTTATTGGCACTGCTATTTATTTGCAGCCAGGGACATTTTATTCTTTTCCAACTTGTACAAACCTGGGCTTGGCTTCCATCCACAGCCAGACCTAGAAATTATAATGCATTACCAGGTAGGTATTCATTTCCTGGTATTATTCTAAAAGACTTCTGGGGCTCAAGAGATTCTGAGCAGTGAATTTGAGGAAGACACCCTGTAGGTTGCAGTAAAAGCCTGTGCAGGTACTATTTAAGGTGGTTTTTTTTTTAAGTCTTTAATATTCGTTCAGAGGTTCAATTATTTACCATGCTAGCTTCAGGTAGAGAGTAATTTGAATATCACTGTTGGTAAGAAACGGGTGGAGGGGAAGGTAGCAGTTTGCAAATCACACAAGTCAGTCTTGGCTTTGGTGACTACCACCAAGATGCAGAAATGTAGGCTTTCTACACTCTATTCCAGGTTATAGTTTACGGATTTTTAAAATAAAATTATACAGGTAATATATTGCTGTCTGTAGGGGTGATATTTAGAATATACAACTATGTGAGACAAGTGATCTAAGCTTAGGCTGGAGCAAGGATCTGGGGACCCCCTGTTAACCCCCTGGGCAACCAAGGGGTTAACTCTGTACCTGCTGGGTCATGGGGAGGCCTGGAGGGCGGGGTAGGCTCCAGGAAAGGGCCTAGGATGGTTAGGATAGTAGGGGACATACTTTACCAACTGGTACAATAATATTTTAGTATTTTAACAACTGCTGTAGCCATGAGCTTGCCTAACTGCTGAATATCAGCCATATTAGTTGTAACATCTCAGTGGTAAGAATATAATGATGAAACGCCCAATCTCCCCCTTCACGTCCCACCTCTGCTTCCTCTGTTACATGCCCCTCTCCCCTGCAGGTTGTTTTCTCATTCAAACACTAGGAACATCTACATCTATGGGCAGTTTTTTGTCCTGTTTTGTTTTGTTTCGTTTTGTTTTGTTTTATTTTAATTGTGTCACCCAGAGTGGAATCCCACATTATGAATTGTAATAGCCAACAGTTGTTAAAGCTTGTTAGTTACCAGGCACGGTCTAAGCAGTTTACATAATGAACTCTTCTAATCTCCCCACTGGTTTTCCCAGCCGACAGATGAGGAAACTGACACAGTGAAGTTAGTTACCTTTCAAGCCCATAAATGCTGAATCAAACCCAAGTGGCCTGGCTCCAAACCCCCGCTTTCAGTATTATGAACTAAGCTAGATCAATATGTTACCTGCACTTTCTGTTAAATATCTGATTCATCCCTTTAAATGACTACCTCATATTATCTAGCAAGGTTTACAATATTTCATTAACCCTTTTTCCTTCTGTAGACATTCAGAATGTTCCCCATTCCCCCCCTCCCTCTCTCTCCCTGCCCCCCCCCACTCTGCCCCGTCTCCTTTTTGCATTTTTCTTTTCTTTTCCTTGTAGGGGGACACTACAAATAGTGCTATAATGTGGTTATGTGTCCTTGTACAGATAAGTCTCTGTACAGCTTTTGTTTCTGGAATATGTACTTCAGAAAAAGGGAATTGCTGGCCCTAATGATAAGGATATTTTGAATCTTAATAAATAGTGCTAGCATTACATTGTAGAAAAGTATATGCGGTTCTAGCCAGCCTCACATGCCTTTCCCATTTCTCCAGACCCTTCCCAGCACCAGAGGCTGTCTGTCTTTCTAATGTTTTGCCAGAGATGGAGGAAGAATGTTGTCACATGATTGTCAAAATTTACATTTTCCTTATTGTCAGTGAAGTTGAGCAGTGTTCATATGTTTAATGGCCTCCTGCTCAAAAATTACCTGTTCCTCTTTGTGTGTTTTGCCCAATTTTAAACTCATTTATCCTCATTCTTATCAGTTCACTAATAGGAAAACTAACCCTTTGTCAATTGTGTGTACTGTAAAGGTTCGATCCCAGTTATCATTGCCTTTTGTTTATATGTGGTCTTTGGTTGAATAAGTTTAAAAAACAATATTTTTAATAATCAGCTTCTCAATCATTGACTTTGTAGCTTCTGGACTTCCTGTCTAGCTTAGGAAGGTCTCCCCCATTCTGAGTTATACACACAGTGTCTCTCCTTGTTTCTTTTTCACATTTACATATTCAGTCTATCCAGGATTGACTTCTATATCTGATTTGATGTGTGAATCTGTATTTTCTCCAGACGGAGAGCCAAATATACAGTTCTGTTGGTTAAATGAAACACAGCCTTCCACGTGTCTCAAGATGCTACAGCCAGGAGTGAGTACAGAATCCCAGAGCTGGAACCTCAGAAAGGCAGAGCCCGGCCATGACTCCTAATCCCTCCCTCCTCTGATTGGCCACATGTTTGGCAAGATCTGGCCCAGGGTCTCCTTGGAAAATGCCTTCCCCAACCATCTGCTCTCTAAAGAAAGTAGGCAATGTCTAGGGAACTAATGGAAAGGAGGCCACTGAGTCTAGACCAAAGGGTGCCCCACCTCCACATCACCCCCAAATGCACAGAATTCGGTCTGATTCAGGAAGGCTCAAGCCCAGCAGGCACTCGTAAGGAGAGCATCTGTGAAATCAGATCATATTCTGGACTCCACAGCAACCTGGTGGGAAGGGCACCAGCACCCTGAAAGAGTTTGCATTATGCAGTCAGTTCCTGCCTGCTCTTTGAAATATGCACTGACAGATACAAACCTGTGTGCAGGTGAGCAGGCAGTGTCTCTCTGCTTTACCTGGGAGCCTGTATAAGCAAGAACGTGGGGCAGGTTTCAGCATGCACATATCTGTAAAAGTTTAGCCAAAGGCTAGAGGCAACTGACCTTTGCCAACCCAACTAGAAAGCTGGGAAACTGGTTTGGCCCCTTTTTCTTTTCTTTTTTGTTATTTTTCTTGTCTCCTCTGCTTCCCTTCCTTCCTCTCTTCCTCCCTCCCTCCCTTTCCATCTCTCATCCTCTCATCTTTTTTGGGAAGATGAGATCCCGGTGATCCCTAGAGAGCTCATCTCCAAGGCAGAGAACCTCAGCAGCCCGGCTCTGTGTTTGATCAACACTTGAAGTGCCTGCAAATACTCTTGCTTCTCATTTAAATTTGTATCAATCTCCCAAATGGCAAACAGGCAACCAAAATAAATTACCTAAATAGAGTTAATCAGGAAGGAGCCAGTGCACGAAGAAGAATCTGGTGTTGGTACCACAGATTTTGCTGATGTGGAAAAGCTGCTGGAATGAAATATGTATGCTTTGGACAGAAGAAAATAAACAAAAGTCAGTCCCTGAGAAGTCAGAATTACTGAGAAATGAACCAGGGTCGCCTTGTGCAGAATTGCTCTGTGGATGCCAAGACCTGGAGGTGGGAATACATGGGTCATTAAGGGCTGCCTCCTTCTTGGGAACAGGCCTCAGAAATCCTTTGTGGTTAAGGGGAGATCTGCTTATAACAGGTATATGGTTGCGTGTGTGTGTGTGTGTGTGTGTGTGTGTGTGTGTGTGTTTCCAGATCAAGCAATTTCAAGCTAAACAATGCATGGCATTAGAAAAAAAAAAAAAACAGTGGGAGAGCCCAGGTGATAGTTATCTTTTCAGTTTGTGCCTTAGAGCAGATAGCTCTAATTGTTTTTGTCTAATTGTTTTCCTGAATGTGATGGAAGGGAATCATCTCAAGAGAGGGGCGCATGTAATGGAGGCTTTGCTGGTCAGCTTTTGTTCCCCTTCTCGAAGGGGCTGGTTCAGAGGTGGATCCAGTAAGAGTCAATGTGAGTGTTTTGTTTTGCCAACACCGTTTGGGTTTGTTGCCTTATTTGAGCCATTTAGTTGCCAACATCTAAACAATTGGTATATTTGATGTAAAATCATGGCTTCTCTTTACGAGATCCACTGATTGGTTAACTCTGGGCTGATATCCCCACCAGGCAATAGTCTGCTGATGATGCACAGCAGCCGTCCTCTTCAGATGGGCGAGGGCTTCCAGTTTGCCAAATTCCATACCCGGGCCATATTTACTTGAGTTTCTGACCTGGTCAAAGATAGCAGTTCTATCTAATTTCATTTCACAGCAAGTGTCAAGAATGATGGAGACCTCTGAGGTCCTGAGAAGGGAAGTAACTAGACTAAGGGCACACAGCAAGTTGATAGCATACATGGGAACAGAACCCAGGATATTCTTATATTAACTATCCCAGAGCAGACAGTACTCTTTACATTTCCTGCTAGGGAAGAAAGAGCTGGTTCCCTGAGGAGGCTTCCAAAGGTAATATTCTGTGATGCAATCCACTAAAAGTGGTAATGGTGGGAATTTCAGACCCAGTGGGGTGGTGGATATTTTTAGGCAATGGGACTGAGTGTTCCTCTCTCTAGATGCTTTTCACAGGTGAGTGCCAACTCCTCTTATGACCAGGGTTGAAGTCTGGGCAAATAAAACTCTTCTTTACCTGACTATTTAAAAAAAACAAAAAAAAAGCTATGAGCCTAGTTGGGATTCTCTTTCTCCCTGTCTCTCTGCCCCTCCTCCAATTATGGTCACTCTCTCACTCTTTCTGTCTCTCTCTCAAAATAAGTAAATACACTTAAAAAAAAAAAGAGCTCTGACAACATCACTCATTCTTTCTGACATGGGTGTGTTCATAAGCTTACAGATGGAAGAAAATTCTGTCTTTATTCATTTCTCCATTCAACTGCTTGTATGTGTTTTTCCACCCCACATTTACTGAGTATTCACTATGTGCCACGTTCTGTGCTAAACTTACGGAGACACAAAGATTGGTCCCTGAAGCTCTCAGTCCAGCTACAGGCTGTAATGCACACACAAAGGAGGACTGACTTCACTGAGAAGGTGAAAGGTTGTTACCAACCTTTCCAGGACAAAGAAGAGGCCATTTTGGGTAGGAGTCAAGAATTAGTAGCTGTCAACTGCCCTAAGAGCCCAGACCCACTTGGGTTGGCCCCAACATTTAAAAAAGTAAATTAAAAAGAATGTGTTTACCACATTTAAAAATTGGAAGATTTCAAATAAAAATCCAGATTTCCAACTTCTCTTTAAAAGTAGTGGATCTAGGGGTGCCTGGATGGCTCAGTCGGTTGAGCGTCCGACTTCGCCTCAGGTCATGATCTCACAGTCCGTGAGTTCAAGCCCCCCTTTGGGCTCTGTGCTGACAGCTCGGAGCCTGGAGCATGCTTCGGATCCTGTGTCTCCCTCTCTCTCTGCCCCTTCCCCACTCATGCTCTGTCTCTGTCTCTCAAAAATGAATAAATGTTAAAAAAAATTTTTTTTTAAATAAAAGTAGTGGATCTCAGGGCGCCTGGATGGCTTAGTGGGTTGAGTGTCTGACCCTTGATTTCAGCTCAGGTCATGATCTCAAGGTTCATGAGATCAAACCCCTTGTCAAAGTCTGTGCTGACAGTGTGGAGACTGCTTCGGATTCTCTCTCTCCCTCTCCGCCCCTCCCCCCAATAAAAAAATAAAAATAATGGATCTGGGTTCACATCCTCTTGTGGTGATGTTGCTGAGTGGTGGCTGCTCTTTTTGGAGAGGGCATGCACTCCAGCCCACTATTTCCTATTACATCATTTTTGGCCCCCATCATAAAGTTACATAACTTGGCTGTTCTCTCTAGGGATTTGCATTGGTATTCTCTGATTTAGCATCTCACAGAACATACAGTGGTCACAGGGAAGAGGTGGGAAAAATGTGTAGGCAGAGGCCCAGAGGTGGGGACCATGTAATGTATTCAGGGAACTGCATGTAGTTTCATGTGGCAGGCAGATGATTGCATGGGACAAAGCATAGGTAGAAATGAAGCAGAAGTGGGCAAAGGACAGATTGCCCATGGAAGGCCCTGTGGGTCATGCAAAAGACTTTGTACTGAGTCCTCTACTCAATGGGAAATCCTTGGATTCTTGGCACGGGAGTGTTATGATGCTATTTGTTCTCAAAAGACCGCTGTGCAACCATGGAATGAATGTAACTGGCAAAGGTGATGAAAGAGGTTGGGAGACCTTTTGGGCAGCAATTGTACCTATCCAGGATGGAGATGAGGGATCCAGTAATCTTTAATATATGCCCCGCACGTGTTCATGATAGAGAGATGAACAAGAAAGTCTCCAGGGTCACTTGTTCCTTTTACCAACCAAGAGTCACCATGGTGGCCCTCCAGGCTTCCTGTGTCCAGAGTTCAGTACATGTTCACAGATAGGGCACAACTGAGTACTTCCTTGTCTGTAAAATGCTTTTTGGCAAAGTACATAGGAATTTAGACTTTCTTAGTAGTAATTACACTATAATGCCCCAGGTGCCCCCAGGGTGTACTCAGGGAATTAATGGGCCTACCAGTCTCATTTACTTCTTAGGGTCCCAGGGTCTCCTTCCACAAATGAGCATTCTCAGCACACTGAATGAGACCCTGGAGGACCAGAAGAATGATTGCTTCTCTCCAAGGTGAGCCAGAGGTGAATATCAGCCCCTGGAGGATGCCTCTGGCCTACTGATTGGGAAATACTGCAGTGACCGAGGCAGAAGGCGCTCCAAATGCAAAGAACATTATTCCAAGCAAACAAGGGAGCTCAGCAATTATTTCCACTCAAAAGTTGGTAATGAATAGGCATGTTATTTATTCATTCATTATATGTAGGCAAACAAGCAACCAAAGAGGAAGCCGTCTGGCCATTCTTTTCATGAATCTGTCCCATTTCTGAGTGAAATGTAGGCCATGCAGATGAAATGCTGAACTCTGGAAATATATTACCCACTCAGGAAGCCATCTTTCCAGCCTTAATTAAAGAAAATCAACAACTTCCATTTGTAGTGGATGATGATGGGAATCAAAGTACTGAAATGCAGACTTGCCAGGCAAGCTGAGTTGGGCTTGGCTGGGCTTGCAGAAGCCTGGGAGCCTCATGAGTTCACTGGAAAGATTGTGCCTTGGGTGTCCAAGAAGCTTGTAGCATCACCAGTAGCCAAGATACTGCGGAGAATTGATGTTGTTACAGGACACCAAATCTTTTTTGTTGAAGCTTTGGTTCATTCATTCATTCATTCATTCCCTCAAGTTTTTAAAAAGCTTATTTATTTTGAGAGAGAGAGAGAGAGAACATGAGCGGGGTAAGGGCAGAAAGAGAGAGTGAGAGAGATTGCCAAGCAGTCTCTACACTGTTAGTACGGAGCCCACCACGAACTGTGAGACCACGATCTGAGCCAAGGTCCAGTCGGATGCTTAACTGACTGGCTACCCAGGCACCCCTCACTCCCTCAGGTTTTATTAGTCCATATGCTCATTCATTCATCTACTCAGTGAGCACTTATTGAATACCTACTATGTATTAGGTATTGCACCATGAATATAAAATGCTAAGCAAAAAATAGACATTGTCTCAATTCTGTTATTCTTAAATTTTAGTAGAGATGATGTTTACTAAGTGAATAATCACATAAATATATAATGACAAACTGTAAAAGAACTCAGAGTGAAAACTACAAGGTACTCTGCAAACTTGTACCCAGAAGCTTTAACTGGTGTGGGGGAATCAAGGATAGATATCCTGGGGCATTGACCCTTGGGCTGCAATCCTAAAGAGGTCGGGGTGTAACCGGTTGAGGACAAAGAAGAAGACATAGAACAATCCAGGTAGGGAGAACAGTATGTGCTTATGTGCCAGTATCCAGAAATGGAAGTGAGCATCATCACCAGAGAAAATGCCCCTTGGTTTTGGTTTTGCCTCACCTCTGTATACCAAATAATGGGACTCTATTTAGGCAATTCAATTAGGGACTGTTGATGGGTGAAAACTGTCATGATAGCATAAGGCTTGGTTTGAGTGTGTGGGTTTAGATGCCAAAGAGACTGTTGGGAACCCTGATTTCACTCTATTAACCTTGTAAAAGGAGGACAGAGCTTGCCTTGTTGCAGTAGGAACATGACCTCTGGACCTCCTATCATGTGGGTTGCCTACACCTTGGCTGAAGCCAGTGTTCTAGAGACCTCTCAGGTCTCACGAAAAGCTCCCATCCTCCTCCTCTCTCTGAGTCCGCCGAACACTAGTGCATGAGCTCTGGAGACTCATCATGCAGTTAAAACCTGGACCCTCTGCTTGTAAGCTCTGTAACCTTGGGCAAGTCACTTAATCTCAATGTGTCTTAGTTTCCTTGTCTAACAGTTGGGTGCGATAGTAGTGTCTGCCTTAGCATTGGGTGCTGTTGTGAGGAGGGGGTGTATGGAAGCACAGAGGAGACACAAATACTGATGATATTATTATTATTACTTAGAGAAATACCTTCATACCCATTTCAGACCCAAGGGAAAGAAGGAAGCTTATGCTGAACATCAAAAAGGATGGATGGATGGATGTGTGTGTGTGTGTGTGTGTGTGTGTTCCATGTTGTTAGGCACAACTGGGAGGTAAACATTCCTGAGACAGGTGTAAAATGTGTGTGCCTCAAGTGATTGTCCTTGGCCATGTCTAATGCAGGGGCCCTTGGGGAACTGCAAAGTCAGAGTGGCGGGAGTCCACAAGACTTGGAGTATTTTAGTAGGATTCTGCTGATGGCATCTGCATTGCAGCTTGTGACTGCATCTGCCATAACAACACATGCTCCTGAGAGATGGCGCTATTCCCGAACTCTATCTCTTCCATGGCCCTACCCACTTGGTTCTGCACTGAGTTACTTCTCCCAAGCTGTTCTTTCTGCTCTGAAAGCTCTTTTCTCCTGCTTCCTTTCTTATTCACAACCATCAGGCAACCCCATTCATCTTCCAAGACTGGCTTATGCACCTGCCCCTCCAAAGTATCTCTTGGACTCAACTTCCATACTCTGTCCTCAAAAAGCCAGACATTTTCTTCTTTATTCCTGACTGAAATGTATATATAACTGTCTTGGCATCTGTGATGCTATAGAGTCTTCTTAAATTTGTAAGTCTGTCTCCCAGTGTAGACTCTAGGAACATCCCTATAAGACAGAGCCCTCTTATGTCTCCTTTATGCCCAGGATCTAGCACAATACTTTGCATGCATTTGGTACTTAATAAATGTTGGTTGCATTACTGAACCACTGAAAGGACACGTGAAAATCTATTTTATCATCCCTCCAGTAAGAAAGAAATCAATTAAACTGCTATAAATGAGTGTTTGAGAATGGGGGCTTATTCTCTTTTCAAAGCTCATTCGTGGAATGCTACTCAACAGTTAAAACGGATGGCTCTGATACGTGTAACAGCTTGGATGGATCTCAAGAGAATTATGCTGAGTCAAAAGAAATGTTACATACTGTATGATTCCAAGTATAGAGCACTCTTGAAATGAAACAATAGGGATGGAGACCTGATCACTGGTGCAGAGAGGAGCAGGAGGGAGCAGTGGATATAAAAGGTAGCAGGAGAGGTTCTTTTGATAAGACTGTCTGTTTCCTGACTGGTGGTGGTCACTGGGTCTACTCAGGTGGGAAACACACACACAAATGCACGCACATGAAACCAGTGACATCTGACAAAGGGTGGTGGGTTGTATTAATGTCAGTTTCCTAGTTGTGGTATTGCCCTATCGTTATGCAAGATGTTACGACTGGAGAAAACTGAGTGCAGGGCATATGGGATCTCTTTGTGTCTTTCTTATCCCTGCGTGTGAATCTTTCACTATCTCAAAATAAAAAGGAACACACATACACACCTACACACACATTTACACAGTGAGATCCCACTATACATCCACCTGAATGGCTAAAATTAAAAAGGCTGACCACACCTAGCGTCGGCAGAGATACGGAGCAACCAGAACTCATGCATGCTATTGCTGGGAGTGTTGATTGGTACAGACACTTTGAAAAAAAGGTTAACAGCTTCTTCCAAGGCTGAAAACATACACACCTTACTATCCAGCATTTCCATTCTGACAACAGAAAAACACAAGTATGAGATGATCTGAAGCAGCACATTTCATGATAACTCTACACTGGAAGCTGTCAAATGACCACCAACAGTATGATGGATGAATCATTTGTGACATATATCCGTTGTCTCAGTCCATTTGGGCTCTTAGAACAAATTACCATAAATTGGGCGATTTAAACAAAAGGCATTTCTCTCCCACGGTTCTGGAGGCTGAGAAGTCCAAGATCAAGGTGTCAGTAGATTTAGTGTCTAGTCTAGTAAAGGCCCTCTGCTTGGTTTACAGATGGCTGTCTTCTTATGTTTTCACATGGCCTTTCCTTGTGCAAGCATGAAAGAGGGGGGGCGGAGAGAAATCTCCTGTCTCTTCCTCTTTTTATAAGACATTAATCCCCTCTTGAAGGCCCCGCCCTCATTACCTACTGTAAATGTAATTACTTCTCCCAAGTCCTACTGCCAATGGGGATTAGAGCTTCAGCATATGGAGGGGAGAGGGATAGTCCACAGACATTCAGAGCACAGCACGTATGATAGGATAGTATATAGCAATTAGAACAAACAGCTTTCAGCTACATGCATCAGTGTCAATGGATTTCAGAACCGTAACATTATACAAAAGAAGACAGTCACAAAAAAGACACGCTGTATGATCCCACTGATACGAAGTTCAAAGAAGGCAAAATTAGTCTGTGCTGTTGGAGTCAGTAGGGTGGTTATATGTGAGGGGTAACAACAGGAGAGTGACAGGAGGGAGAATGCTGGGGTTATAGTATTGTCCTGTTTTTTTTTTTTTTTTAATCTGGGTCCTAGTTATAACAGTGAATTTAAAAATTTGTCTGATTGTACCCTCACGATGTGTGTTCCTTTGGGTGTGTGCATTATTGTACTAGAAAAATAAATTTTTAAAGGACAAAAGTGTTGATTCATTCTGTTCCATAGTCACTATTTATTAGGTGCCTACTCTGTCCCAGATACCCTGAGTGCTTGGGACACCCTTATAGATGCAGAAGCCCTATTCTGGGGGATTCAAGTCTCTGGAGAGGCCATTTATTTTCCTTTTCTTTATTTTTCTCTTGCAAAGAGTTCTAAGTATCAGATAAGATCAGGGGAAACTTTTCTGTTGGTGGTGGCTGTGATTTTAATTAGTTATCGAACTAAAAGAACTTGCATAAGAGAGCTCTTTACAGCAGAGCATCAGAGAGGTTTGAGATATATATATATATATATATATATATATATATATATATATATATAGTATTTATTGAACTCTAAATCCTGAGTTCCAGCATCCCTCAGATAATTCCTTTTAAGACTTCCTCAAACTAATTTCCAATCAAAAGAAGAAAACATAGTCAAATGTAATTGCTGCAAAAGAAAAAAAAATCCCCTTATTAGGAAATCTGTAGCTGCCTTCAGGAATTCGGAAATAAAGACAGTCAAGTGAAGGAATCTTTGCTTTGCTTCACATGGAAATATCTTGGCTGAGAGGAAATTCTGCATCTGTGTTTTCAGCCCTCAGGCCTGGGTGAGCAGACCCCCAGGACAGATTACCCCCTGCCATTTAAATGAAGGACAGTTCATGGCCTCTGGGACTTGATTTGGTGAAAATGGTGTTTCTTGTCATTCTATCCATAATAATCCTGTAATTTGCAAAACACAGGAGGCATTAAAGCGTGGATAATATCACCTTGCCATGCCAAAGATGGAAAAGAGAATTAATGAGATCAATAAAGCTACTCTCACAGGAAAAATAGAAACGCAGATGGGAAATGGTGGATGGGTTGGCAAGCCTGAGAGAGAGCTGGGGACCTACTGATGGCCCTGTCTTAAAGCCAGGACTGTTCCATGGAACAGGTGAGCCGACCAGCCTCACCGCCACGCCTCCAGCAGAGTCCCACCTTGGCAATGCTCAGGTTTCTGGCCCGGATGAGAGATCAGTCAACAGCAGGTCAGCAGGTATTGGTGGGACACCACCATATGCTTGGCATCAGGCACGCATCGTGGTGATGCTAAGAAATTACGAAATATTGTGTGTTTATCAAGGAGCTTATGTTCTGCTTTGAAAGAAAGTCAGATGCCCTCACCTCTTTTTACACCAACATTTACGTGAACATGTATGACGATAGACATCTGATCAGTAATCACAATTAAAAATGTGTTAAAATGTATCCAGGGCTCGCCAAGAGTTGAGCACACAGGGTTGGCCATCATGGAAAAAGGAAACAAGCATGTGTCCTAATACATGTATTGGGTCTTCAAAGCAACCCTTTGGAAGAATAGATACAGTTGCAGCCACTGTGCAGACGGAAAAACTGAGGCTCTGGGAATTAATACATTTGCCCCAGTTCCCACAGCAAGTGGTGAAGCCACATCAGATTGTAATAAATCTAAAGTCCATGCTTTCTCCCTGTGGAGTATTTCCCAAAGAGAGGCAAGCCCATTTAGGAGGCACCTGGGTGGCATTTTAATTTGTGTACTTGTGCATTAAGGTTAATATGTACAAGAAACATACATAAATCTAGGATAGCAAAGCCCCAATTTCAGATATTACTGTTTCAGATGAGGCTAAAGTATTTAAAAATAATGCAATTTTTAAGAGACATAGCAAGTAAATCATGCAGGTGATATGTATTGAGAACAAAAGCATGAATGACTTTCATTATAGAAAGCACCTGTCCCTGTCATGGGGCGACGAGTGTTTTATAGGGATCTAGGTAGGGATTGGGGAATTTGGACATTACTAGGACTCACACTTGCCGCCTGAGGCAGAGGGGGCTTCTGGCAAGTGGAGAGGAAGGTCCAGATGATAGGCACAGTGTGGGGTTAGAGTGAGCATGCCCAGCATAAGAGGGGACACCATGCCCAGAGAGTCTGAATCAACATCCGAAACATCCGTATCAATTAGCACCAATACCCAAAAGAGAAGCTCAAGCTTTTCCATACCAAACTGAAGAGACAAGGAACTATGAGTAATTTGAGAACTTAAGGACATTAGTGTGTCATTGGATCAGGAACATGGTCACCTGGGACAGCCTGGTGAGTGCTCATCTTAATGGGCGTGGCAGCTGATCCAAAGGGCAAAGGTAGGGGAGGTGAGGAGGCCCCGCAGCCACAGGCCTGTGAAGTCATCCTTAGGTGGATGCTCATTTTCTACCCCGGGGGATGGTGATGGCCCCTAGTTTGTCACTGCTCCTTCTGAGGTAGCACTTGGAAGACACATGGGAATGAGGGCAGGG